>NC_056735.1:381082830-381092830 GCF_019279795.1 Protopterus annectens | reverse complement strand
CCTTGACTGTATCATTCTTATAAAAACACACGCTTCCCTTCTGACGAGTAGACAAGTGCAATGCTACTTTATCTTTTGATGTGACATTTGATGTATCATGAATTAGGTTTTCCCATGTCTTATTAGCCCCTAGGGGAACTGAAGTTAGCAGTAACCCCCCCATATGCTGTTGGTAGAGCTGTGCAGACCCAGCAATTCGAAACATTAAAAGTTTCAGCATACACGTATTTGATTGCCTGGTAGGTACTGAAGTTCAGGTGTCATTCTGCATGCTTATTTAATTCTACTTGCGTGGCTGAGAAAAGAAATGGCCACAATAAAAAGACTATTGTTACCAGTAAAGTCAACAGGATGGTCATGTAATACTTCTGTGGAAACGGTTGTTCTGCATTTCCGTTTTCTCCGGTTCTTCCAAGTAGGTGTATTTGGATCTTACTTGAATTCCGTCATCTCACTTAGGACACGTGATCTTACTCTTTGCCCTATAGGACCTTTAGCACCGATGATTACTTCACTGGGTTTGAGACGGATCAGTTCCTATTGATCTGACCCCCCTTTGTAACCAGACTTTTGCGCTTAAGGTCCCGATGGAGAGGTAAGGTCTTTGTCCAACTCGAAGTTTTTTACCAGCTTGCAGTGTGTCAGGTGTATCCACGAAGCTCGTTCTGCTATCTTGACTGCAGTAGGTGTCGAAAGAAGCACCTGGTAGGGACCATCCCACCTCGGTGATGCCCAGTTCTTTCGCTTCACGATTTTAATCCATACCCAGTCTCCTGGCGTCACTGTCACTTCCGATGTTTCGGTTCGTTTTTGGTCTCAAACAGAATTAGACTGCAACAGATGTTTAGAACTCAACAACTTTTTCATATATTCAGCTAGTGTAAAATCAGCTTTCTGGTCTGATGACATGAGAAGTTTCCACTGGGGTGTATAATAAGCCCTTCCAAACAGTTTTTCAAAAGGAGTCAGTCCTTTTGCTGTATGAACAGTTCTCATGTTCGACAGTGCCAGGGGTAAACAGTACAACCAAGTTTTTCCTGTCTCAGCTATTAATTTCCTCAGTTTGCTTTTCAGTATACTATTATGCCTTTCAACCAACCCTGCAGACTGTGGATGATATGCACAATGATTTTTTAAAGAAATACCAAAATACTTACTCAACTGCTGTATGGTTTGATTTACAAAGTGTGTACCATTGTCACTGTAGATTCTTTCCGGAATGCCAAACCTAGGAATAATTTCCTTGACAAGTACTTTTGCCACTGTAGCTGCATCTGGATTTTTGGTTGGAAAGGCTTCCACCCACTTGGAAAAAATATCTATAATGACAAGGCAATACTTCTTATTCTCACATTTGTTCAGTTCTATGAAATCCATACAGATAGTGTGAAACGGATATGGTGGTGTGGGAAAACTCCCTTGCTTGGGCTTTATCGCCCCTTGTGCATGATGTTTGCTACAAATCTGACACATTAAACAAATTTTTTTAGAGTAGTTTGTAAATCCGTACGTTGTGAACACCTGGTTCACCAGCTGTATCATCCCCCCTGTTGAGACATGGCACTGCCCATGGCTCAACAATGCCGCATAGCGGAACAAATTAGAAGGTAGTATTGGTTTCCCTTCTTTAGAGATGTACAGCCCCTTTTCGAGGACTGCTTCTCGTTTCATCCATCGCTGTTTTTCAGCTTGCATAGTGAGTGTCTGCATTGTTTTTAACATATCTAGATTCAAAGTTTCAGAGGGTTGTAATTCCTCGTTTAAAAGAAATACTTCTGTGGCTGCTTGTTTTGCAGCTGTATCAGCTCTTGCATTACCTTTCAAAATCCTATCTTGTTGCTTGGTGTGAGCTGTACATTTGCAAATGGCCACTTTCTGAGGTAACAATAGATTGTAAAAGATCTAAAATTTACTGTGCATGATTTATAGGTTTGCCAGTAGAAGTTATCATTCCCCGGTTTTTCCACTGTTGTGCAAACACATGCACAGTGCAGAAAGTGTATTGGCTATCCGTAAAAATGTTTACACATTTACCCTTTGCTAAGGCACATGCCCATTTTAGGGCAATCAGTTCTGCTGCTTGTGCAGATAAATTATGCGGTAAGGATTTTGCTTCTATAACCTCAGTATCAGAGACTACTGAATATCCTACCAGGTTCTGTTCTGCAGGGCCCCTCTTGCACGAGCCATCCACGTAGTATGTCACCTCGGCATCATCCAAGGGAACATCTGTGAGGTATTTTCTAGGTAATGTCTTTTGCTCGATTACCTGTAGGCAGCGGTGCAGTGTGCCATCTGCAGGAGTTGGGAGCAGAGTAGAAGGGTTCAAAGTCATGCATCGTTCAATTGTCATATGAGGTTGGCTCAACAATATAGTCATGCCGGAAAGATGCCTAGCAGGGGAAAGATATGCCACCTTTTCTTGTAGTAAAATGATCGTGACTGCATGGGGTACCCGCAAAGTGAGAGGGTGAAACAAGACTACAGAGGCTGAAGCCTGTACTGCCATCGCTGCTGCGACTACTGCTTGTACACAGTGGGGTAAGGACCGTGCCACAGGGTCCAGTTGTGATGAAAAGTAAGCAATGGGGCGTTGCTTATCCCCATGATGTTGTGTTAGTACTGATGTCATATAACCCTGCTTGCAATCTACAGTCTGGAAAAAACATTTATGATAGTTTGGCAGTCCCAGAACTAGTGAGGATGCTATTAATTGCTTTAGTTTACAAAAGGCAGATTCTGCCTCTGATGTCCATTGTAACAAATCCTGCGCTGCCATAGGCATCTTATATATAAGGTCAGTTAAAGGTGCAGATTCCAAGGCATAGTTTGGAATCCAGCTTCGACAGAAATTAGTTGTACCCAGGAAGGACATCATTTCCTTCTTGGTAGTGGGTTTTGGTGCTTGCAAAATTGCTACTTTTCTGTCCTCATCTAATGTTCTACCTTCCTTGGATATTACATATCCTAGGTATTTAACCTGTTTTTTCCAGAGCTGCAGTTTGTCTTTGTTTACCTTATGTTCCTCAGCGACTAAAAATCGCAGAAGTGCTATGGTATCTTCCCTACAATCCTGCAGGGTGGGGGCCGCCAACAAAATGTCATCAACATAAAGTAAAACTTGACTACCTTTTGTGGGTTGAATCCCACCAAGTTGCTTGCCATTTCTTGTGAGAATATCATTGGACTTACACAATATCCCTGTGGTAGGCACGTATATGTGTACCTTTTTCCCTGAAATGTAAATGCAAACCAATACTGGCCATCAGGGTGTATCGGTATTGAAAAGAATGCGTTGTTAATGTCTACCACAGAAAAATACTTTTGTTGAGGTTTTAAGTCATTTAACTGGGTGTGTGGATCTGGCACTATGGGTGCCCTTGGTATTACTGCGTCATTTACTGCTTGTAAATTGTGGACCATACACCATTCTCCATTGACTTTTGTAACTGGAAATAAGGGTGTGTTACATGGTGAATCGGGAGATTCTATTAGTAACCCTCCTTTAAGTAATACTGCTATAATAGGCTTTATCCCTGCCTCTGCATCTTTTCTTAAGGGATACTGTCTCATTTGTGGTCTAAATGCTGACTTTGGTGTGATACTAATTGGTCCTGCTGTACGAATGAGTCCTACGTCTGATTTTCCTGTCGACCAGAGAGTCTCTGGTATATCTTGCAATGCGTTTTCTTCCTCTTTTAGTAGGAGTGTCCATCAGCTGTCTTTGCAAGAATATAAGTGCACAGCTGGGTTGGTCTGAGTTGCCAAATTCAATTTTTGTACTTGTATTCCCTGTCTTGACAGTTCCAGTTCTGTTTGTTTCTCCCATCTCGTGGCTTTCTCCCCTAGATCTGCCCATTTTATATTCTTGTTTTTGGTTAAGCTAACATGTGGTAATCGATTAGATTTATAAAGTGTAAAAAATTTCCTAGGGCAGTGAACAGCTGGCTACACTATTTCTTTCTGTATCCTAGAACAGATTTTGCAATACCAATCTGTTTGTAAGATTTTTAAATAATTCTTTCTCATATTCCTTATCAGGTCCTGGTGTGCTACAAAAATACAGGGTACAGTGTAACAAGTGTTGCTTATCAATGTCAAGGGAGGGAAACTTGCTGATGGCTACATTCATCAGTTCCTTGGTCACAGTCCCTGGACCAGTCGTAACCAAGTCCTGGCTGTACCAATAAAACATTTCACCCTCCGATTGCACCACAAAGGTGTTAGTTTGTCGCTGTGCTTCCATACCCTGCATGGTTGGGACTACTGCTATACCAAATAACTGCATGAGATCTCTGCCCAAGAGATTTACTGGGCATTTTGCAGAAACTACAATTTTGCTTCTCTGTGTCAATCCTGAAACTGGATCAGTTATTGCAATGTCACGGGAGAGCGGCTCCCGATACAGCTGTCCATTAGCTGCTTTGACCAGTATGTAATCAGGTGACTCTGAGTTTTCCGGTAATTTGGAAGGGTGTATCAGGGTCCATGATGCCCCTGAATCACACAAAAATTTGACCTCCCTCCCTTCCACCAAGAGTGTAACTTCTGGTTTCGTGTCTGCTAAATAGAGCTCCAAGCTCAATAAAGCTAGGTCTAATATTTCATCTTCTTCATTGTCGCTAACTTCCCGCACTTCCTCTACTCCCTCTTTCACATTCTCATTTGTACTTTCTCTACTAGCCCCTTCTAGTGATTCTTGACTATCATATAGTCAGTCCTCGCCTTCCTTGTCTTCCGTTGTTGCCTTCTTATTTTTCCTGCAATCCCTTGCCAAATGTCCCTTTTTACCACATTTAAAACATTCTCCCCTTTTTTTACGCCCTTCAAAGTCCTCTGATCGCTGATCAGACTGCTTGTTTCCCTGTGCGGTTTTCTTGCCCTTTTTCCCAGACTGTACTACATAGACTTCTGCTCCATCTTCTACAGAAAATACTTGAGCCTTCTTTTACTTTTTGCTATTAAAATGCCTTTCGGCATGCCTAGCATATTCAAGTAATGATTGTAACCTGCTTGTACGATGGTCTACCATGTGTTTCGTAATGAAACTGCTTATAGGCATACTACTGCCTTTTAAAAATGCATTCTTTAACTGCTGTTCATATGGGGAATCTTGTGTTTGATCTTCGGGAACCTGCATTCCACAGTAGTGGTTATTAAAACATTCTAGCAATCTGGCATAGTATCGGGTCAATTGTTTCACCTTCTTGTTGCATGCATTGATTAATGCAAGTCCAGTCTGCTCTAGGTTTCCATTTTTCAGAGAAGCAGTCTGTAAGACCTTTTACTCTAGTGTCTAACTCTGCGCTATGTGGGAGGGGTCTTTGTGCAGCGTCACGAGGATTCCAGTTGCCACAAATCATGTACCAGTCTGGCCCTATAATCTGTCTAACTACCTTTTCTGTTTCTTCTCCGTTTAAGTTATAACTTAACCTCATTCCTTGTAAATATTCTGAGAATTTTCTAAAATTAATCTTTGGATGGGGAATTCCCTCAGTGGCTTTCCGGATATCTTCTGGAGTCCAAGGTCTATATACTAGAATGGTTGGGTCCTGATTGTCCTGACCTGCCTGAGGATTGGGTACCTCTATAAGCGGGCATATTTCTTCCTCTTCTCCGGTAGATCGTGAATTCTTAACTATTTGCCATAACTCGATACCTTCCTCTGAATTACTTGCCTTTGTTCGGGACCTGGTCCCAATGGGATCTCTGATTTTAGTTAGTTTCAGTTTTATAATGTCTCTGTCTCCAGAGACCACAGGATATAGTGGGGATGGACTAACCTGTTCACTCTCTTCATATTCTGGTAAGGGAGGTGGAGGTGCTGATGCTATTACTAAGTTGTTATCCTCCCTATCTAAAAACATTGCTTTTGAATCTTTGTTCTTTTGGTCCCTACGGTATACTTCCTCCAGCCACCTGTGTTGCCTGAGGAAATCCTAACTGTCGTTGCTTTTTTACCTGACCCTTAGAATCATTTTTGAGTTGTTTGATAAGTTTGATAAGTGAGGATTTTTCTAATTTTCCGTCGAATTCGTACTTGTTAACCCATTTTGAAAAATATCTAATATTATTGGCGCGCTGCAACTGCATATATTTTGCGTCTTCCGTTAACGGTGGGTTTTGGGGTGTTTTTGTACAATTATTACCCATTTTTTTATCTTTCAGTCGTTCCGTAACTTCTCTAGTTTTAACGTGTACCACGGATTTTGTTATAGTCTCTTCAGAATGACTACCTAAAGTCTACTACTCTGTTTCACCTGATCTATGACAAGACAATATCTTTTTTTATCCCTGACTAAGAAAAATACAATCTGACAAAAAACAATACATATCCAGTCCCTGATCTTGAAACAGAAAAAAGTAGATTTACCTTACCTGAGCCCAAGTGATTGATCACCGATTCGCGGAAAACCCGTCCTTCAGTCACAGATCAGAAAGTGGCTGGCCTCTTTTGACGACAATTCAGTCGGAGGACTTTGCATACAAGAAGAACCGATTTGGTTTCTTCCCTGTGCGGTTTCAGCCACCTAGCCGTCTGATCCGAGGTGAAGAGAGGGTTCAGGTCTGAAGGACCAATCTGTAAAAGAAAAACTTCAAAGACCAATGCACGTTAGGTTCAAGCAAGGCACCCTTTATTACTTGCAGCAAGGAGACAAAGCATGTAGGTACAAGGTTTGTCTGATTTTCTGGAGATCAGTATGTTATTCTTATACAGTTCTCTTCATGTCACACAGAAAATGTTACTAAATCTACTGCTGACGTAGTCGGACACAGCTTTCTGTATGTTACAAGACTTATTGCTAACATGGTCAGATTATTGCTGTCTTGCAAAAACATTTGAGAAAAACAACCTGGCCTTGGGCTTATTTTAGCCCTCCTTGGTTCTTCAATTCTTCAATTGTACAGTTCTAATACATGTGTTACATTTTGGATAGATTCAAGGTACATTTCTAGCTTTGGTACAAGTAATGCTGACTATGGTTTAAGCTTTCAAATATCTATTGCTTTCTTTATCAAGGCTTCTAGTAGCTGCACATTTTCACATGGCATAAGCAGAATAAAATGTGTCTTATCAAGTTTCTGGTAGCTGCACATACTTTCATGGCATAAGCAAAATGAAGTGTCTCTTATTAGAGTTTCTAGTAGCTGTGCAGATTCATACAACATGAACAGAATAAATGTATTAACCCTTCTAAGCCTTTAATGCACTAAGCATGCATATTGCTATTATGCATTTTTCTAACACCTCCCATAGACGAGTTCCACATTTGCTGCAAGATTAACTGTCTTGTCTATATGCAGTTTCATCCCCTATGCTTTCAGTTTTGCATTCCATGCCCCTAGCATTTTCTGAAGTTCCTGTTCACAGTCTGTTTGTAATGCCACATTGGAGGGAACAGATCAACAAACTTGCTGTATGCAGTCAACCTGTTTGCTAATGTAACAACTCCCACTGGAAACCCCTCTGTGAATCCAAAACAATATTTGTACTTTTGTCACTTGTCCTTGTACATACCCTGCACTAATTCTACCAATGTTTCTGGCACTTCAAGCCATTGCAGTGCTGCCCAAATCAACAATCTGCTTTCTAGAGACAACGTTATATGCTTTCTCCAAGTCTAGGAATGCCCAGTTGGACTCTTGTCATCTCCTGCTTCTTCTCACCCATCTCTCTCACTGGGAACATCGGATCTGTGGTGCTGCAACCTCTGAATCCAAACTGCTCATCTTGCACCTTACTTTCTACTTCTCTGCATATTCATTTAATTAGTTACCCTTCTCTAGCACATTCATGCAGTGTAGCAGGACACCTCTATACCACCTTTCTCTGTGGCAAAAAATGGAACAAACCTGCAGCTCTTGCACCACCAACTTTCTCGCTCATTTTATATCTCAGTGATTACATCACTACAAGATGAAACATCTTTTGTCTTTTTTCCACCACTTTTTTAGTAAGTCCTGGTTTTCAACTTATACAGCACATGGAGTTAGCAATGCTTTCCTTTAAAAAAGTTAATCTGAGGATACCTTTTTACAAACTTTGGCATTCTGCTTGTGAGATAAACAGAAAACCAGAGTTTCTGCAGCACTTTCCAGGCTACAAGTCTAGCATTCTAATTTCTGGATAAGTGGCAATGCTACTGCCCAGAGTTGTGAATGTCCCCTTTATTCTTGTACACTGGCACAACAATGCTTATTCTCCAGTCAACTGGGATACGCCTTTCTCCCTATACTTCTTGAAAGCCATTTCTCCAATAACTAATCCAACATACTGATATCTGTTGTGACCTCATCCAGGTCCACTGCTTTCCATTACTTCATTTTTCTTAGTGCTAGTCTTAGTTCAAAGGTGGGCTCTTCCTCCTCACTGATTGTCGACTGTGTCTGGGGCAGTACAGCTTTTGTAGAGTTTGTAGTTCAGAAGCTGCTGGAAGTAATTAATTCATCTGCCTTTGATGTCCTGTTGATTGGTGAACAGATTGTTGCTGGCATCCCTCGGAATGGTGTATGATGACCACCTTTCTTTTACCTTGCAACCTGATGGAGAGTTTCTTTGTGTTATAAGTTGAGTCACTTTCCAGAAGCTGGTAGTGTGTGTCTGAATTTTTTTTTTTTTTGTTATTGTGACTGCACTCTTGGCCTCCCTGTAAGCCATCTAATATTCCTTCTTAACCTGGTCTATCTTTTCTATCCCCCACTTTTTCATGCACTCCTTTCTTTCTTCTGATAACTTCATGGACATCTGCATTCTCCCACCAGCCTTCCATATGTACCTTATTTCCATACTCTTCCATCTGCAGTTTGAACAAGAAAAGAGTAGTAGGTCTAAAGGCTGCAATGAAGTCTGGCTCCACATTAAAAGTTAAGCAATCAAAATGCTGAGTGCCAAAAAGCCAAGTCTACCCCCCACCGAAAACCCAGATACATATATACACAAACAATGTATATACGTATTATATATATACATACACACACACACACACACACACACACACACACACACACACACACACACACACACACACACACATATAGCACATAAACACACACTCAAAATACTGAATTTCATAATAACGAAAAAAAAATACAGGATACTAACACTTACTATACTCCACCAGAAGTACATAGAGAAACAAATAAAAGACAAAACATATTAGTTTACTCCTACTATTAGCAGGGGGCAAGCCCCCCTGCACTCCCCATGTGGGGGGGGGGTTGTGCCCGCCACACCCCCTGGTACTTAAATAGATCAACTTTGAGATCACACTTTTACTACACTAAGATGGGTTATGTTGTTGTTTAGCAAATTAAAAGGGAACATGACTAAGGTTACAACAGGCAGTCATTAAGCACGTAATATTATGTTTGCTATTTTGTTCTGTGGAGTGCGATCTTAGAGTTGATATATTTAAGGAGCAGGGGGTGTGGGGGGACACAGCCCCCCACATGGGGCTTGCAGGGGGCCTGCCCCCTGCTTATAGTTGGAGAAGAGTAATATGTTTTGTTATACAGTTGTGCTGGAATATTGCAAGTGTTGGTGTACTCTGTTTTTTCAATATTATGAAATTCGGTATTTTGAATTTTCAAGATTTAGACTCAGTATTTCGAATTTCATGATTATGAGCTTTCATGATTTAGAAGCAGATACACACATGTAAATTTATGCCAAGCACATGCAGCAGTTGGAGAGACCACAGAGGTTCCTGACCAGGAAAATCCAGGGTCTCAAATACCTATCCTATTACACATGGGTTAAAAGCCCTGTCCCTCTACTCTGTCTCATACAGACTGCTCAGAGGTGACCTGTATCTGGCATGCAAGGCCATTTCAGACTCAGCCTTGATGGAGTTGCTGCATATCTGTAAGACAAGCTCCACTTGTGCAACCTGCACGCAAGGCCTTAACCTGGTCTGTGACATTAACAGAACTTGTTGGCAGGATAGATTTATCCCCCAAAGACTCCCCCGTCTGTGGAATAGATTCTCACTCCCTGTCA
>NC_056735.1:380965330-381077830 GCF_019279795.1 Protopterus annectens | reverse complement strand
CACTGAAAGCAAGGGGGCAAGTGTGTGTGAGACTGCAAGCAAGGACCCAGTGTGTGTGTGACAGCAAGCAAGGGGGGCAAGGACCCAGTGTGTGTGTGACTGCAAGCAAGGGGGCAAGTGTGTGTGTGTGTGTGTGTGTGTGTGTGTGTGTGTGTGTGTGTGTGTGTGTGTGATTGCAAGCAAGGGGCAAGTGTGAGTGTGTGTGTGTGACTGCAAGCAAGGGGGCTAGTGTGTGTGTGTGTGTGTGTGGGACTCCAAGCAAGGGGGCTTGTGTGTGTGTGTGACTGCAAGCAAGGGGGCTTGTGTGTGTGACTGCAAGCAAGGGGGCTAGTGTGTGTGTGTGAGACTGTGACTGCAAGCAAGGGGGTTAGTGTGTGTGTGTGTGTGTGTGTGTGTGTGTGTGTGTGTGTGACTGCAAGCAAGGGGGTACTGTGTGTGTGAGTGCAAGCAAGGGGGCTACTGTGTGTGTGAGTGCAAGCAAGGGGGCTACTATGTGTGTGTGTGTGTGTGTGTGTGTGTGTGTGTGTGTGACTGCAAGCAAGGGGGCTAGTGTGTGTGTGTGTGTGTGTGTGTGACTGCAAGCAAGGGGGCTAGTGTGTGTGTGTGTGTGTGTGTGACTGCAAGCAAGGGGGCTATTGTGTGTTACTGTGTGTGTGAGTGCAAGCAAGGGGGCTTGTGTGTGTGTGTGTGTGTGTGTGTGTGTGTGTCTGCAAGCAAGGGGGCTAGTGTGTGTGTGTGTGTGTGTGTGTGTGTATGTGTGTCTGCAAGCACGGGCTGAGTGTGTGATTGTGTGTGTGTGTGTGTGTGTGTGTGTGTGTGACTGCAAGCAAGGGGACTAGTGTGTGTGTGTGTGTGTGTGTGTGTGTGTGTGTGTGTGTGTGTGTGTGTGTGTGTGACTGCAAGCAAGGGTCTAGTGTGTGTGTGTGTGTGTGTGTGTGTGTGTGTGTGTGTGTGTGTGTGTGTGTGACTGCAAGCAAGGGGGCTAGTGTGTGTGTGTGTGTGTGACTGCAAGCAAGGGGCTATTGTGTGTGTGACTGCAAGCAAGGGGGCTAGTGAGTGTGTGTGACTGCAAGCAAGGGGGCTAGTGTGTGTGTGTGACTGCAAGCAAGGGGGCTAGTGTGTGTGACTGCAAGCAAGGGGGCTAGTGTGTGTGTGTGACTGCAAGCAAGTGGGCTAGTGTGTGTGACTGCAAGCAAGTGGGCTAGTGTGTGTGACTGCAAGCAAGTGGTCTAGTGTGTGTGTGTGACTGCAAGCAAGGGGGCTAGTGTGTGTGTGTGACTGCAAGCAAGGGGGCTACTGTGTGTGTGCCTGCAAGCAAGGGGGCTACTGTGTGTGTGCCTGCAAACAAGGGGGCTTGTGTGTGTGTGTGTGTGACTGCAAGCAAGGGGGCTAGTGTGTGTGTGTGTGACTGCAAGCAAGGGGGCTACTGTGTGTGTGCCTGCAAGCAAGGGGGCTACTGTGTGTGTGCCTGCAAGCAAGAGGGCTACTGTGTGTGTGTCAGTGCAAGCAAGGGGGCTACTGTGTGTGTGTCAGTGCAAGCAAGGGGGCTACTGTGTGTGTGCCTGCAAGCAAGGGGGCTAGTGTGTGTGTGCCTGCAAGCAAGGGGGCTAGTGTGTGTGTGACTGCATAGAGACCAGAAGGTGTGTGGAACTTCTTTTACATCGAAGTGAATCCTGTCGGCTCCATTTTGTGTGAAGGACTAGCAACAAGTGTGTTGTCAGCGTTTTTCTCCATTG
Source organism: Protopterus annectens (assembly GCF_019279795.1). Lineage (NCBI taxonomy): Eukaryota > Metazoa > Chordata > Ceratodontiformes > Protopteridae > Protopterus > Protopterus annectens. The sequence continues at coordinate 381,076,094 of NC_056735.1, read as the reverse complement.
TTGGAATAATTCACAGTTAAGGTAAGTCTTTCTGTAATTTTACAGTATGTTTGTTCCTATCCTTGACAATTTTTCCTTTTTTTAAGTGCACACTCGTAGACTTAATGCTTATAAATGTGGCCCGCAGTTTTTAATTTGTAATATTGCTGTCGCGTGTTTAGATTATATTTTATGACGTTTGGCTGGTTATTTTCATTGTTGTGCTCCGTTCGGTTTTGTTTGTGAAATCGTCATGTGTATTGTCGAGTCGGAAGGTAGGGGGATGTTAAAATGTTGTGTATGTATTTCTCTTAGTTAAATTTAGGATGTGTTTAGCTATGTATATTAAAAGTCTTTGTTCAGTAGGTTTCCGAACTTTTTGTTATAGTTGTAGTACGCTGAAACCACGTTGTGTAGAATGCATTCAATTATTATTTTTTTTCAACCCTGAATCACAATTTACATTCCTTTAGGACTTAGTTTTACACATGGCAAGTGTGTGTGTGTGTGTGTGTGTGTGTGTGTGTGTGTGTGTGTGTGTGTGTGTGTGTGTGTGTGTGACTGCAAGCAAGGGGGCTAATGTGTGTGTGTGTGTGTATGACTGCAAGCAAGGGGGCTAGTGAGTGTGTGTGACTGCAAGCAAGGGGGCTAGTGTGTGTGTGTGACTGCAAGCAAGGGGGCTAGTGTGTGTGTGTGTGTGTGACTGCAAGCAAGGGGGCTAGTGTGTGTGTGTGTGTGTGTGTGTGACTGCAAGCAAGGGGGCTTGTGTGTGTGTGTGACTGCAAGCAAGGGGGCTAATTTGTGTGACTGTAAGCAAGGGGGCTAGTTTGTGTGACTCCAAGCAAGGGGGCTAGTTTGTGTGACTCCAAGCAAGGGGGCTAGTTTGTGTGACTCCAAGCAAGGGGGGCTAGTTTGTGTGTGCCTGCAAGGAAGGGTGCCAGTGTAGGTAAGTCTTTCTGTAATTTTACAGTATGTTTGTTCCTATCCTTGACAATTTTTCCTATTTTTAAGTGCACACTCGTAGACTTAATGCTTATAAATGTGGCCCGCAGTTTTTAATTTGTAATATTGCTGTCGCGTGTTTAGATTATATTTTATGACATTTGGCTGGTTATTTTCACTGTTGTGCTCCGTTCGGTTTTGTTTGTGAAATCGTCATGTGTATTGTCGAGTCGGAAGGTAGAGGGATGTTAAAATGTTGTGTATGTATTTCTCTTAGTTAAATTTAGGATGTGTTTAGCTATGTATATTAAAAGTCTTTGTTCAGTAGGTTTCCGAACTTTTTGTTATAGTTGTAGTACGCTGAAACCATGTTGTGTAGAATGCATTCAATTATTATTTTTTTTCAACCCTGAATCACAATCTACATTCCTTTAGGACTTAGTTTTACACATGGCAAGTGTGTGTGTGTGTGTGTGTGTGTGTGTGTGTGTGTGTGTGTGTGTGTGTGTGTGTGTGACTGCAAGCAAGGGGGCTAATGTGTGTGTGTGTGTGTGTGTGTGTGTGTGTGTGTGTATGACTGCAAGCAAGGGGGCTAGTGTGTGTGTGACTGCAACCAAGGGGGCTAGTGTGTGTGTGACTGCAACCAAGGGGGCTAGTGTGTGTGTTTGTGTGACTGCAACCAAGAGAGCTAGTGTGTGTGTGTGTGTGTGTGTGTGTGTGTGTGACTGCAACCAATTTTTTTTTAATTGTGAATGTTTTCATTTAAAGTCAAATGTCGTAAAATGTCTGTTTCCAGATAGAAATCAGTACTGTTAAAGAAATGAAAGTTACAGAATATTTAACAATACAAGAAATGTTATAAGCTAAGTGCAGTCGTACCTATACTTCATACTGTAAGTTTATGATCACAGACAGCACAAGTCTGTGTATTTTAATTTTATAACTGGGATGGAACACTGGTATTTTTAGACCGTTTATGTATTTAGTCCGGGCGCTTGGTTAAAATGTTCCGAATATAGAACTGAAAATATAATATACAGTATGATAGCAAAATAATAAGAACCTTATAGGTAGTATAGAGTACAAATTCGACCTTAAAATAAGAAGTTATGTACTTACCATAACGTTCCATGTTAGTTGTCTTCTCTCGCCTTCTTTCTTGCTTGATGGGTTCGGAGCCGATCCCTCGGCTCCGCACTTGCTAAGCTCGAGAGTCACTTTTACCAGCTCGAGGCAGCCCCATATCCCATGATGCAAGGCGGTAAGTACCCAGATCTCGTTTGATGACAAAGGGCAATAGCACCAAACATAAAATACTTCCCAAAAGGAAGAAAGAAAACTTACAGATGGAAGGAGGACCAGGTTTGAATGGTCTTCAGCATAACAGTTTCTTATAACAAGGTCTGTCCAGGCCAGGGGGAAGGAGGAGGGTCAAGAAAGAAGGCGAGAAGACAACTAACATGGAACGTTATGGTAGGTACATAACTTAATGTTAAGTTGTCAATCTCGCCTTCATTCTTGCTTGATGGGACCGCGTCCTAGCACCTCTATCCTGGGTGGCTCAGTGGAACAAACTCTTGAGGACTGTAGAGCCAAAACTGGCTCTGTCCCTGGAGGCCAAGTCCAATTTGTAATGGGAAACAAAAGTGTGAGGAGTGGCCCAAGTGGCCGCTGCACAAATAGTGTCTAAAGGAAGTCTAGCTTGAAAGGCTGTAGAAGTAGCTAAGCTCCTAGTTGAATGTGCTTTAGGTTTTGAGCACAGCTGTTTTTCCTGAGCAGATAAATTACAGAGATGACTGAAGAAAGCCATCTAGACAAAGTCACTTTAGAAACAGGAAGGCCTTTTTATTATCCGCATAGGAAACAAAAGTTGATCAGATTTTCTAAATTTTTGTTCTGTCCAAATAATATCTAAGTTGACGGTGGACATCAAGATAATGTAGCTTTTGTTCAGCTCTATCTGAATAGTTGGGGAAAAATACAGGAGATCAATGGATTGATTCAAATTGTTCTTTGAAGCGACCTTAGGCAAAAAGGTTGGGTTAGTTCTCAAAGATACTCTGTCTTTGTGAAAAACCAAATAGGGGGGTCGAACCGAAGAGCATGAAGTTCAGACACCCTCCTGGCGATGTAATAGCCACTAGGAATAAAGTTTTCCAAGAAAGATATTTCAGGGAACAAGAAACAGCTGGCTCGAAGGGGGGAAGAATTAAGGATGTCAGCACTAAATTTAGATCCCACTGAGGAGGAGGATTCCTGATTGGAGGCTTTAGTAGGAAAATTCCTTTCAAGAAGGCCCTGCAGAGCCTATGGGACATAATATTATGATCTGCTATCCCGACATGAAAATTAGAAATAGCAGCCAATTGAACTCTGACTGTGGAAGAAGAGGAGCCTGCATGAAAAATCTCTGCTAAGAAGTCCAGGACTGCCTGAACAGGGGCAGTAAAAGGATCAATATTCTTGGCCTTAGCCCAATAAGAGAAACGTTTCCATTTGCTTGTATAAATCCTCCTGGTAGAGGATTTTAGCGAAGCTACTATGATGTCTCTAACTGGGTTAGAGATCAAAGGAAGCCTGGCTAAGGAAGGAAGTGGAGCAACCATGCTGTGAGGTTGAGAGAAGGGATTGACCGGTGCAGCTGACCCGATTGGTGAATCAGAAGATCTGGCACTGGGTCCAGATGCCACGGCTGCACCAAAAGGTGATGATGGAGGAACAGAAACCAAACTTGTTGAGGCCAGTAAGGGGCAATGAGAATCAATTTGGCAGCTTTCTGGATAACCTGAGGGATCAGAGGAAATGGAGGGAAGGCATAAAGAAGTCCCTGGGGCCAATCCTGGGTCAGAGCGTCTGGGGATGGCCTGATGGAGGGAAGAGGCAGAAGAAGTCTGGACATTTGCTGTTTTGGGGAGTAGCAAAAAGATCGCAGCATGGACGACCCCATTCCAGAAAAATTTCTTCCGCTATAGATTGCTTGAGAGACCACTCGTGAGGCATGAGAATAGCTCTGCTCAATCTGTCCGCTACAATGTTGGTTTTCCCAGGGATATGCGTTGCTACCAGAAACCGATGAGAGGAGATCGCCCATTGCCATAGTCTGAGCGCTTCTCGACACAAGGGGTAAGACTTGGTTCCGCCCTGTTTGTTGATATACCAAACTACAGACATGTTGTCTGTGTTGACTGCAATTGTCCCTACGGGAAGAAAGTCGGTGAGGGCTTGCAGCGTTAAAAACACTGCACTCATCTCCAGGACATTTATGTGCAGATGGTACTCGAACGGCTGCCACGTCCCATGAACCATCCTGCCCTGATAATGACCGACCCACCCGATCAGGGAGGCATCCGTGGTGACAGTGGCTATCGGGATGGGGTTCAAAGTACCTGCCTTGGTGAACCTGAGGAGATGTGATCCACCAAGCAAGATGCTCTTTGCATGTCTGTGTCACCAGAATCTGGTGACGCATTGGAAGTTGTTGGTATGACCATTGTGTGAACAGCATCCACTGAAGAAGGCATGTAGAATCGAGCCAGGGAAGAAGAGTAATGGCCGCAGCCATGAGACCTAATACCTTTAGAACCATTCTGGCCTGTACTTTCTTGCTGGCCAGAATGATTCTGACATGACTCTGAATGTCTGAAACTCTTTGATCTGTAAGGGTAGCTGACATCCGAACAGTGTTTAAGTTTGCGCCTATGAAGGTAATAGACTGGCAGGGCGATAAGGATGACTTTTCAAGTTGATCGAGATGCCCAAATGAGAACAAAGGTTTATTGTGTAATCCCTGGCTTGTGTAAGCTGATGCCTGGTGGTGGCTGACAGGAGCCAGTCGTCGAGATACGGAAACACCTGGAATCCTTGACGTCTCAGGTGAGCCGTGACCACTGCCATGCATTTGGTGAACACTCTGGGGGCTGTAGTGAGACCAAAGGGCAGGGCTCTGAACTGGAAATGACTGGACCCCAGCCGAAAGCGGAGAAATCTCCTGGAGCGTCTGTGAATTTTGATGTGATAGTACGCATCCTGAAGATCTATTGAGCACATCCAACTGTCCTTCTGTAAGAAGGGCAGAATTGACTGAAGAGTGACCATTCGGAATCTTGTCTTCTTGACAGACTTGTTGAGTCTGCTGAGATCCAATATTGGTCTCCAGTCTCCCGTCTTTTTGGGGACCAAAAAGAACCTTGAGTAGATTCCGGGCTCTGAATGGTCTGTTGTAACTGGCTGAATGGCTCTTTTTTGCAGTAGTTTTGAGACTTCTAACTCTGCAATTTCCCTTAGACCGGGTGGTACATCTGGAAGGGAATTTGAGGGGAAGGGACTTTCCTCGAAAGGAATTATGTAACCCTTGGATATGATCGACTGTACCCATCTGTCTTGTGTGAGGGAATGCCAGGCTTCTGGGTACAGTGATAATCTTCCCCGACTGCCTCCAAGGAAGGACAGCCGGGCAACATCTCAGGGATGCTGAAAGGGCTTGTCAGAGAGAGGCTCTCTGTTTCCTGGTTTTGGACCCCTCTGCCTCTAGAGCGTCTGTTGTTGTTACCCCTCTGCCTCTAGGGGTAAACTGACCACGTGAATCCGCGTGACTCCTTGGGATTTACGGAACCACATTTTCCCACCTTTCTGTCCTTTGGGATAAGGTCTAGAAGGGTGGAAAACGGACTTCTACAGCAGAAAGAGTCTTGCCGTCCTGTTCGCACCTGGTCAAAGTTTCCTTCACCTGAGGGCCAAACAAAGCTGACCCATCAAAGGGAGAATTTGTGAAGGACGCCTTAAAGGGATCCGCAAAATCACATAGCCGCATCCAGGCTTGGCGCCTAAGAGCCACACCTGTACCTGCAGCTCTACTCGCTCCATCAGCAGCATAAGATATTAGCCGCATGGAGGAGTTTGCAATGGAATTAAGGGTTCCTAGCTGCGAAGCAATTTTTTCTTGAGCCCCTGCAGCTGTAGGATCCTGTACTACTTTCACCCAGCTCCTTAAGGATATCCCTCTGGAGTCTGGTGAAGTGACATAGGTAATTCAGCGACGCATAGCAAAGGTCGCTGAGGAAAACATCCGCTTACCGTACCTATCCATGGTCCTAGAGTCCTTATTAGGAGGATGGACGGCACGGAAGGATCTGCAAGTTCCTTCTTGGTGGCCGCAGCCACCACCATGGCATCAGCGGGACACCCTTAGTGAGGAATTGCTTGTCACACGGGCAGTGATAAATTTTGAAGGCCTCCTAGGGACTGGCTCTACAGAGTCAGGAGCTGCCCACGCCGTGCAATAACCTGCATAAGGGGGTCGAAGGCGGAGACACCCAGGAGGTGGAGGGCCGAGATCCAAACGCCTCTAGGTATACTGACTCATCCTCAGAGGGATTGTTGGTGGGCCAGTTTCCCCTCTGTTTAAGGAGTTCTAGGATGTCTGAGAAGGAGACATCCTCAGAGGGGATCTAGGGGATCCCTCTGACTCATCAAAGTCAGTATCCGGGTGACAGACTGGGGAGTCTACATGTTTCCTCTTACAAGTCCTCTTCCTAGGAGGATCTCCAAACATCAGGAGAATCTTCGGAAGAGGGGAAATTCCCAATGGGGAAACCTGAGGCGGAGGATCTCTGGGTCCTGTAGCAAGAGAAGTGGCAGAGATGTCAACAGGTACTATAGAGGGAGGAGCTACGGGAACAGACTGCTGACTGATACCAGTGGCCAGCACACTCTTCATCACCTCGAATGCTCCCCTCCCAGGCAGGTCCGAGAGAACCCGTTCTGAAGAGCTAGGAACTCCAGGGACCACCGAAGGGAAGTCTCGAGGCAGATGTCGGAGCCGAGCTCACCAAGGCCGAGGCTCCAAGGGAAGAGCGGTTCGGACAAGGGTCCGATGCCACTCACCCCTCGGAGGAGACTATGGAAGCCCGACCACGAATCCCTCTAAGGAAGGTCTCAAGAGGAGATAAGAGTAGAGGCTGAAGGAACAGAAGGGGTATCCGTCCTCCAGCCGTAGCAGTAACCATTCCCGAAGACTCCAACTCCAAGCTCTGGGGTAGAGTTGAAGGAGGAACTGTAACGGGTGTGGACCAACAGTCGCCTGTTGAGACGGACTATGTAAAATTTGGGCCAGTACCTGTGACTTAAGTAATCTGCTGACCACTCTCTAGGTCATGATCTGAAAGCCTGGATGACCTTGAAGATCGGCTCCGATGGCTCCGTTCGAAGGAGAGGTGAAGCCGAGCCGAAAGTATCGGCTCCAAGGAAGGAGACCTCACCTTCTTCTGAATGAGCCCGAACCGATACTATAGATCCTGTCGGAGCCGACTTATCGGAGCCGACAGGAAGCCTCGATGCATCGGCTCCAGCCGGAGCCGATACAGCCACAAAGTAGCGGTGTCGGAGCCGATCGGAGCCGACACCGATGCCTGTGCCACATGGTGGTCGGAACCGATCGGAGCCGACCGGAAGTGGTCGATGCAGGATCGGCACAGATAGCCATCGGTGCCGAAGGCTTTGTTAAGCCAGAATCGGCTCCAGCCGGAACGAGACGGAGCCGAGGCCGCAGGCTTAGACACAGAAGCCTGGGCCTTGGAAGATTTGGCTGATTTTGATGGAGCCGACTTAGCCGGAGAGCCCTCCGGCTTAAGAAGGCCCCTAAGTATCAGCTTGTTCCTTTCCTGCAGGACTCTTTGGCTGAAGGAATGACAAATAGCACAGGAGTCCTGCAGGTGAAGAGGCCCCAGGCAATACAGGCAAGAAGTGTGACCGTCTGTCAGAGACATCTTCTGACAGCACGAGTCACACTTCTTAAAACCTGAGACCCTCTCCTTTGACATGGTGCTTCACAACACACACACACACACCAGTCAAGAATTAAATTAAATAAAATACCAAATAGGTATTACTATAAACACAAACACACACACCCTAACAGGGAGGGGATGGGATGGGTAAAGTTTGACTAAAAAAAATTAGAAGAGACAGGGATTTTCTGTCAGAAAATCTATATAATTAACTTAAAACTAAAAATAAAAGGGTTTTTAGCAAAAAGGGGCTTAAATATCCAAAAAAGTGAATCACTTACCAGGAGCTGGTAAAAGGAGGACCTCATAAGCGAAGCGGCAAACGAGATCTGGGTACTTACCGCCTTGCATCATGGGATATGGGGCTGCCTCGAGCTGGTAAAAGTGACTCTCGAGCTTAGCAAGTGCCGAGTCGGAGCCGAGGGATCGGCTCCGAACCCATCAAGCAAGAATGAAGGCGAGATTGACAACTTAACATCAAATTTTAGAGATAGAGTATAGAGAGGTGAAGATATATAATTACCGGTAGGAAGAATAAAGAGTAAGAGATAATTCATGTTTATTTAAAGTGGGTCAGGTGTCCAAATACCGATGTAAGTGTGTGACTAGGAGGTGAAATGAGAGTGGTAGAATTAGAGAAGTGCATTTGTTGTGTAACAGGTGCTTGTTAATTTTACTTACACGAGAACATGGAAACAAATAAATTAGCAAAAAAAATTGTGATGCTTTTTTCATTGAGTTGTTTGTGAAATCAAGGTGGGCTTGTATGCTAAGTACATGGGCAGAGAATTCTGCAATGTGTCCGTTTTTAGTGAAAGCCATTTTGAAATATTGTGAAGTTTTATTAAACGATTATTTATCATCTCAGTATTATTCAGTACCTAGTACTGTGTATAATATTGGTAATTTGTATTTAGACATTTAGTAATTAAACAATGTACTAGATGTGATGGTGTGCTGTAATGTGTACATAATATTGATAACTTGTAAACATGTAGTAATTAAACAATGTACTAGATGTAATGGTGTGCTGAAATGTGCCTTGTACTGTATTTTTAAGTGTTGCACAAACATGGTATCACTTCCATTGTTCCGAACGTTGAGTCACCATTTTGGCTGTACTTTGTGCAATTATGGCCTTGCTATTGGCATGTTTACATGTTGCACTGGATATATTGGTGGTTGCTGGTGAATTGGGATTATATTGGATAGTTTTGCTTGGTATACATGTAGTTTCTTTATTTAACAGTAGGATAATATTTAACATTAATAAGTTTTATATATATCAGTTGTCATAATTTGCTTTAATGATGCTTGAATTCTGTTTGGGGTAATAAATATGTTCATAGGTTCATAATAGGCAATCTGCCCTAGGTCATTTAGAAGCCTAGCCAGAATGTGTTTGGCTTTCGCCACCCATTTTAAATGTATTTTGCTATGCCCTTTTTCGAGGTTAAATATACTGTGCCTCTGTCTAACAGTGACATAGAAGTGATACCCGGGGTAAACCTACGATCTCCCATCCACTCATCAAGATTCCTCTCGAAGAGAGTGAATGAGGGACTCTGCCTAACCTGGACTGGGATTTTATTCCAGAGTGAAGGGAGCCTCTGGGTTATGAATCTGTCCCTCCAGCATGTCCTATTTATTTCAGTGCTGAGGTTCAAGTCTCTCGCGCGCGTAGCTCAATGGGATTTTGATTTTCTGAGGTGCAGCATGTTCATTAATTCCGGGTTGGACATGGCTTTATACGTCAGGCACAGATCACCTCTGAACAGGCGGTATGCCACTGAGTAGAACTGGAGATTCTTTAACCGGGCAGCATATGGCATCTGTTTGAGCCCTTTGATCCTCCTGGTGAGGTACTTTTGGGGTCTTTGCAGTTGCTGCAGGTGTCTGGTAAGGTACATTCCAAAAGGGGCATTGTACTCAATTAAAGGCCTGATGAGGGATGAGTAAAGAGGTACGATGACCTCCCCTGATCTAGATGTGAATGCCTTCATGATTAGGTGGGCTATATGTAAAAGCATTGAAGGATCCGCATGTGTGTATCTGGCCAATGGAAGGAGGTATGGTCAGCTGCCATACCCCAACACCACCTAGAACAAACCTGGCTTTGACTCTGTTGTTGTTGAGAAGAAGAAACACCACTTGTGTGAAATGTCTGAATTCTTTGGTGAATAGGCCTTGCGCAGACATGTTTATAGTATCTAGATTTGTATGTAGGTATTAGTATGACAAGGCATGCAAAAAAGAGACTTTCGTGAATTTATTGAAATGACCAGTTTTTTTAAAACGCTAAAATGGGCCATCAGAAGCATCAGAAGGAGATGCTCAGGAGCTGTGAGAAGCCAGTCGTCTAAATATGGAAACACCTGGAACTCTTGTCGCCCTGTGGGTGGAGAAGCTACCACCGTGCACACCGGGGGCACACCGGGGCAGTGGTGAGACCAAAGGGCAGGGCCCCTGAACTGAAAATGACTGGTTCCCAGCCCCAAGCGGAGGAATCTCTGGAGCCGCCTGTTCGCCTTATGTGATAGTATCACGCATCCCGAAGGTCTAGCCAGTTTCATGCAGTTTTGCCCAAAAGGGGAAGAATGGATTGCAGCGTGATTTGTTGAAAACCTTGTTTTCTTGACTGATTTGTTCCAGACACTGAGATCCAAAATCGGGTCTGTTTTGGAACTAAAAGAACCTTAAAGAACCTCGAAAGTAGATTCCGGATCCTTGCTGGTCTGCTTTGACTGCAACTGAGCTGTTTTTTGCAAGCAGCTTTGATCTTTCCAAAGCTTTTAGCAGTATTTGGAAAATCTAAGGAATTTCTGAATAGCCGAAAAACTAAGATGGAAATTCCAAAAGGGATAGAATAGATCATTTGTAAGATGGACTGTACCCACAGGGATTGAGTCAGGATAGCTTTCAGTCTGGCACACCAGGGCTCTTGCCGACTGCCTCCTCAAGATGGGCAGTCGGGCAGCACTCGGGCATGGCTTCCCGCTTGTCAGGGCTTGCTTCCTACCATTCTGTTTCCCACCTCCCTGCCCCTAGGGCGACGCTTCATTCCACCTCTGCCTTTGGTAGGAAAAACGACTCCTCCACTCCGCGTCCGGCGAAGTCCCTTGAGGCTGTTTACGGAACCACATCTTCCCACCCTTCTGGCCTTTCTTGGGGGCCGAAGCGAGTTTAAACGACCGACGGCAGAAAGGGTCTTGCCATCAGTCTCAGAGAGTTTTCACTTGTTCGTGAAAAGAGACCAATCCATCAAAAGGGGAGTGAGCAAAGAGTGAAAGAAAGGTTTGAAAGGGTCATCAAATTGCATAGCAGACCGGCCTAAGGCTTCACGGGGCTGCCCTGTCCCTGCGGCTCTGCTCGCCTGGATATGGAAGGAAGGCAGGAGGCGATGGAGGAGGTGGAAACATGGAGAGCTAGCCTGTCTTTAACGGTTCATTTTTTCTTGGAAGTCCAGCTGTAGGATCTTCTTTAATCAGGTAATTCACATCAAGTTTCTTTGAAAGAGGTGGCATGATGAACACAGGTATTTCAGCGATCGATTGGTGGGGCCGCCGCGCTGGAGAATGGATCCGCTCCTGCACCTATCTTTGGACCTGGATTCCTTGTTAGGATGGACAGGAGGCACTGAAGGATCAGCCAGTCCCTTCGTGCAGCAGCATGACCATAGGCATCCTCCTAAACTCCTTTCGAGCACCTTTTGGCCAGTTCTATTGGAGCTGTGATGAATTTAGAGGGTTCCGGGGTTTGGGGCGGGGTGGAAACAGGGTGGAATGCCTCCTTACAACCACCTGTGCTTGAGGGATTGGGGGTCAGGAGACACCCAGGGCTGAGAAGGACGAGAGCCAACTTCAAGATGAATGTGTGCAGCCCTCTGAAGGGGTTGGAGGGCTGGCCAAACTCCTCAGAATCATCAGATCTCGGGCCCAATGAGACATCTTCAGAAGGGGAACGGGGGAACCCTAGAATTCAGATTCTCTGTGTTCGACGGATAGACCCAGGTGAGCCCAATGAATTTCCTCTGCACACCTCTCTCGAGGGAGGGGGCTCTTCTGCCAAATCAGGAGAGGAGGAGGAAGAGGACCCTGAGGTTCCTGGGAGGGAGGGGGGAGCTGGAGCCGACTGTGTGAGCATGTGTTTCAGGAGTCGACTTACCCTGGGGCAGCATAGAGGGGAGGGCCGGATCGAGCCGATTGTGAGTAGAGCCAGGCCCCAACACACCCGGTGATGGCCGAGTCGAGTACCCTGTCAGCAGAGCTAGAGGTCCCCCCCTCGTCGGCTAAGAACCCCTCTCACTAGCCGAGTGACCCCTCCGAGACGACGAAGGGAGCCCGCCACGAGAGCGGGCCAAGCCCCGAGAGGGAGAGGTGGGGCTCTGACAAGGTCCGATGCCACTCGGCCCTCGGAGCCCACTCCCGAAGCGACCTACCCGCTTCCGGGGAAGAAAACGGAAGCCAACGACGGAGCCGAAGACAAATTGTCGCGGGTTCGGGAAACTACAGTCTCGGCCTAGTGCCTACCCGCTCCGAACCAAAAAGAGTCGAAGGAGGAAAGAGTTGATGGATCACAGGCAGTGACCGATGAATGAGGGTTTCCGAAGACCGGCCAGTGCCTCGGACTTAAGCAGTCGACACCACTACTGCCTGGCGACAGCAAGGAGATCCACAGCCTCGATGACCTAGAGGATCGAGGAGCCGGCCTGCTCATTTCAGAGGAGATCCTGGGCCCGAATGAGCGGACCCAAGAGATGGTGACTGGGCCCTTCCGGCTAGTTGCCGCCCGGGCGCCAGACTCGCCGACATCGGTACTATCAACCTCGGAAGACCCCGGATGAGGAGCCAGGTGCCGCTGGACTGAGACTTATCGGCTGGCTCGGAGCCGACAAAGGCAAGGTTGAGCAATCGGAGGTCTCGGCTCAGAAGCCGGCCTCAAGACCAGAATCCTCTTGAGGGCTTCCAAGTTGAAGGACAGAGGATCCTCTGGTCAATAAGCCTCTCACAGGGAATCTCTTAGTTGCACTTTCCTGCAGGACCCTGGGGCCTTTGCTTCTTTGGACAGCACAGAGTCTGCAGGTGCAAACACACCAGATAGACACACAAAGTGTGGGCTTGGCATAGAGACATTTTCGACAAATTGCATCACACTTCTTGAAATCTAATCTACACAAAACACAAGTTTTCTCTACCTGACAGGTACACAAACACACACTAAACATGAAAAGTTCACAATTGTCAGAAAAATAATAAATTTATAAATGACACTAAAATTAAAAGTACAATAAAATTAAAGTAATCACAAGAAACACAAAGACTCCACTAGGGAAAAGGTTAAAAGTCTAGGGAAGAACCAAAGGTTCTTCACCAGGAACATCCAGCAAGAATGAAGGCGAGATAGACAACTTAACATAAAATGTTTTTCTAACCACTTTGGCCACGTGGTTGTCAAATGAGAGATTGCTATCAACTTGGGTCCCCAGGTCCCTAATTACTTCTTCTGTACTTAATGGATTACCACCTATGTGGTAATTTGTGGGCACTTTGTTTTTGCCAAAGGGGATGACTATACACTTTTTTTGACATTCAGCTTGAGGCCATGGCTCTGGCACCAGATGTCTGTTTCTATGAGGCCCTTTTGCAGGATGCTTGTGTCAGCTGGAGAGTCGATTATGGTGCCCAGTTTGCAGTCATATGCGAACTTGGTCAGCCACAGTCCTTCCGTGTTGGCCTGTACCTCCGAGAAATATATACCGAACAAGAGAGGTCCCAGGACTGAGCCTTGTGGGACACCACTTGTAACTGGTTTGGAGTCTGACATGGCTCCAGCAATTCTAACCATGTGGGTTCTGTCCTTGAGTCAGTTTGCAATCCATCTACTGACATAGGGGTTTATTTAAGATGGTGAGCTTATCTATAATGCCCGAGTGGGGTATTGTATCGAAGGCTTTTGCGAGGTCCAGGTAGGCTGTGTGGACCACCTTCCCCTCGTCAATGGCCTTGGTGACTGTTTCAAAGAAATCAACCAGGTTTAAGAGGCAGGATCTGCCCTTAACAAAGCCAAACTGGGTAGGATCCAGTGCCTGTAGGTTCCCAATATCTTTATTTATGAGGTCCATGATGATCCTTTCCATAGCTTTGTAGACCAAGCTAGTCAGGTTTATGGGGCGATAGTTTCCAGGATCCGTTGAGGCACCACCTTTATGGAGAGGGACCACTGTTGCTGTATGCCACTCTTTGGGCACATCCTGTAGTAAGGCTGAGATTGAACAGTAGCTTTACATTTGGGTTTAGCTCTTCTTGGAGTTCATGTAGGACACAGCTCGGGACACCGTCTGGTCCCATTGATGCTGTGTTCTTTGCTTTGGAGAGGGCGGTTCTTACCTGAGCATCTGAGATGTCAGGGGGGCAGCACTCTGCTGGGATAGATATTTGCCCTTTTGGTGGGTAGGGGGGAGAGAAGTTTGCACTGAACATGTCAGCTAGGATGTTGGCAATGTCTGTGGGTTCAGTGTATTTTTTGTCATTATGGACTAATTCTGAGCATATCTGGGAATTACCACCCAGGTTCCGAACATAACTAAAGAAAGCCTTGTGATTATCCTTAGTGTCCTGTGCAATTTTTCTCTCGAAGCTGGTCTTAGACAATTTTATGAGTGCCCGTAGTTTTTTGCTAATACTGATCAGTGATGCCTTCCCCTTTTGGGATTTTGCTCTATCATTTAGTAGCTTCCTCCTTCTATTGTATGGTTTGTTTATAGCTGGGGTCCACCAGACAGGACGTCTGCCTTTGGAGGATTGGGTCTTGGTTATATTTGGGATTGCATGATCCATGCATTTCTGAAGGTGTTCATATAATGCATTTATAAAGGTTTCTGCGGTCTGGGCCGTATTTTCCACAGGCCAGGGGGCTTTGAAGAATTCCACCTCGTTTTTAAGGAGTGTGAAATTTGATTTAGAGAAGTTTTTCACTGTGGTTTTCTGGGCAGGGGGTGGGGTCGGGATGTGAATATCCAGTGAGATTAGTTTATGGTCTGATCTTACCAGTGAGGGATACACTTCTGGTCTGGAGCATAGAGTCCCCATGTTGGTAATGATCAGGTCCAGTATGTTTTCCCCTCTTGTGGGAGTGGTAACAAGTTGTTCCATAGCATTTGAGTTTATAAATTCTAGGAACCTTTGGGCTAGGGTGTTGGAGCTAGAGTAATGCTCCCAGTCTGTTTGGGTAGTTGAAGTCGCCCAATATAATGGTGTTTGGAGAGACCTTCATATTTTCCAGTGTTCTCAGGAAGGCCGAGTGGGGTTCCTGGGTTTGGGAGCGTGGTCTGTAGCAGGCTATAAACTGGAAGGCAGTTTTACCCACTGTTAGTTGCACATGGATAGTCTCGGATGCTTCGTGCTTTTCCACCAACCTGGAGGTGTGGGTATCTTTGAATATCAATACTCCCCCTCCTTTTGTGGTTCGGTCCAAGTTTTGGGGCCGAAAAGCATGGTATGAGGTATAACCTGGTAGCTGTGCAACAAATGCTTGTGGATATAATGCCTAAGGATAGGTGAATGTATATGTGCCTGAAGGACATTTGTTGGACTCTGTGTGTACCTGTGGTTAAATAATAGTTCACATGACCGCTATATAACCTGTAGGAAGTTAACATATTTGCCTTTCTGTGTTCCGAGCAGTATTTCTCATCTTTTCATGTGTCTTGGGGTTTTGCAGTTCGACGTTTCATAACATGAGGCATGCAAGAACTTTTTAACCATCGCAGTTTGTAGCTTTGTATATTATGGTTTGGGAATGTCAAGAAAATGCCAGTTTGTAGCTTTGCTTATTATTGTTCAGGAATGTCAAAAAAATGCCATTGTTAAAAAGGTGCTTGCATACCTCTTAACTGCATGTTCCGGATTTGCAGTCATATAAAGATCATATAAAGATCATTTGGTAATCTACAAGTGTAGTACGTCACACTTAGTTCTGCGCAGCTTTGGGCGTGCCGTCATTGAGTGGCACACTAAATGGGAGGGGATATCGAGGAAGACTGACAGGCATGCTAATTCTCATGTCAGTTTGTGTGAACTGTTAAATATTCAGGCACTCGGCGAACTCCATCCTCTGATAAATTAACTTTTTTTCCCTTTTCAGGGTGTCAAGCTCCCCTGCCCCCCCCCCCCCCGCATTACAAGCAGCACTCCTTAAAGCCATTAGAATGTTGCAGTATACTTTCTAGAAATGCACACATTTTAGTTTTAATGTCCCTGACAAAATTTCATTTTTGGTACTGAATGAAGTTTTATGTCCCTAATACAACATTACATTAATGTCATTTGGGTTGCTATCAGCACAGATGCTGAATATTAATTACATTCCAGTCGGCACTGTTGAATAATCATACTGCTGCTGCCTCCACAGGGCTGGAGGCGTGTTTGGGGTGTTTTGCTACTACGCATCCTGTGAGGTGCTACACTTGTAGATTGCTGATCATTTACAATCATTTACAAGGCTGTTTTACTTTTGAAAGACTGTCACAGATTTGTGAATCCTTTTTTCCCCTTAATCTTGTAAAGTAGTACTGAATATATAAATAAATAAATAAAATTACATTGCTTAAAATTATTAAACTTTTGTTGTGTAAAGAATTGCTTGCCACATAAATGTTACATGGGCAACCCCTTGCAGCCTCATTGTATTAACAGACTGCCTAGATCTCTCCTGCTGTACGTTACATTACAGAGAAACAGAATATGTTCAAACACGTAATAAGGTCTGCTGAGGTGGCAGTCTAGTATTATTCAAGTACTTCCCCTGTATTTTTGTCCGCATCTTATATCAATGTATAGCAGGTTCTTGGGTTGAGGTTGCCAGGCAGGTCTTGAAATGGCTGCTTAACTTTGATTGTTTATTAGATGTCTGATTGAACAATTTAAACATTTGCTTTGCAGAAATGTACAGCTTATTTTATGCTGTATGGGTGTGTGGCTTGAGAGATGACATATGGGGCATGTGTAGCAGTTTATGTATGTGAGGCAGTTTAATTCAACTTACTTATTATATGCAGTGTTTTCCAGTCATAGTTGGGATTATTTATAAATATAGTTTTGCTTTTCTTGCGTTTTTTTTCCATTTTACCACTAACTCATAGACATAGGACCAATGTGTATGCATTTAAGTAGTGCTGTTGAGCTGGTTTTGGGTAGCCACCTATGTAGAAGTTGGCTAGCCAGGAAGTGTCTTTGGTGGGATTGCCTTTCTTAGTGTTGACTGAGTTCCACTTCCAGTGCACCATAAGCTCCAGTGGAGGCTACAAAAGCTTCATCTGGAGCTTTTTAAATTTTGTGTGTATGTGTGTGACATAAGGGTATTTATAACGGGTGGAGGTTTATGCAGTATGCCTGGGACAGCTTACTAGCCAGACTGGTCAACATTGGATACATGGCTTGTCTAGTGACTAACTCCCATACCTCACATGTGACATTAGAAGACTGGATGAGTTTAAAAAAGAGTTTTGGCAGAAGACTATCCTCAGTTAGTTATATTTGGTAGCATAGTGTGGAGTGTGGTGGTTTACTTTCCTCAGCTTCAGGGACACATGCCGAGTAACTCATCCCTAAATTCTGTGGACCATGTGAGACCTTGCAAGCTTCCAGCAAATCATACAGACAAATGCAGTGTCAGTATTCTGTTGCTGACTTGATAGTAAATGGCAGGAATTACTGACACTGGACTATCTTCAGGATGCTCCCACTATCATAACAGAAATCGTCAGGTAAATTGCAATGGGCAGTTTGCCACCATTCTGGCAAGTATTTGGCTATTAGTGATAATTTTATATAACAATTCGTGAAAATCTACTGCCAATCATTAGCGGACCGGAGTTCTGCTGTGGCGACCCCTAACCAGGAAACGCCAAAAGACGACGACAACAACAACCTTCCATACACTTGAGTTATTGAAACAGGAAGTAGTTGATGATGGAGGTGTTTGACATTTAAGACAAGCTAATTGATCTGGTGAGATTCTTAAGAGTATGTAAAGATGTAAAATGCAGGAAGTGAAAGGATTATGCCAGAAAATCTATTTCAAGAAAGAATAGGCAGAAGGTAAAAGCACATATGAAAGAAATGGATACATCAGTGGTTACATGCAAGAATTGTTATAGTGAAGAAGTGGGTTGCTGGCTGGAGTGGAAAGGATGTAAAAGCATGACAGAAAGTAGTAGAGGCCAGTAGCCTCCTTTAGTATTCCCATAGAGCTTCCTCAGGTACCCGAGGCTGGTGTGTCGGCCAAAATCTTACCTGGCTATACTGAAGCCTCCTTTGCTACTGATACTGAGACAGTCGAGAAATCTGCCTCTTCTCATGGCGTCTTCAGACCTCCCTCTACCTTCTCTATAAAGGCCTTTACCAAGGCCAAGGCTTCCAAACACCCCAGGAAACCGTTTTGTAAGGGCCCCTCACCTGGAACCACAACAAAGAAGCAGATGCTTAAAATGGCTGAGGACTTGATTACTCTTATCAGGGGTACTCACCTACCCCCACAGATAAAAGGCCTAGAGTGGAGGAATAATCCCTGTCCTCAGAATAGGCTTCCATCATTTGAGCTTACAACATAGGCCTCTGGCTATACCCCCTGTTTTGGATATAGTCGATGGTCTATTCAGAGTCTTGTCTCTCACTCCGGATTTGTTACCATGACATTTCATGGGCACTAACCTGGGACTGTAGGGTCTCCCATCTAGTCGATATGTTTTTGCTCAAGACAAAACCGTCCATGGCAATGGTGATAGACCTATTCAGGAACCTCTGTTATCCATACTGTGGATGTTCACAGACTAATTGTGTTTTATGCACATATCAGAGTGTAAAGAGTTGAGGATTTTGTCTTTGCACCCCCTGGCTGTGTGGAAAAGTAGTGGTTATACTCCACATTTCAGCCTCTTTTCTGCAAGGTAATTACATTTGGCTACCTGTACGATGAAATCACATTGCATGGAAGTAGTACAGCTCACTACAGAAGACCATCGTGTTCAATGCAATGTCTAACATGGTGCTACAATGAATTCATGTGATGTGAAATGGAGTCTACAAATGGGTTATGGATGGTTTGTGATGTGTAATGTTAAGGTTTCCTGACTTGATGAACATAGCTAACTGGATTGGTTCTTAAGTTGTTAATGGATGGTAAATTAAATGGTGCATGTCTGATGGTTAAATGGATGGAAATGATAAGCTATGTAAGGTAGAATTGTATTACTGATGGTGTATGGACTGGCTATTACATGCAGTCACTAAATGTATCTTTTTGGCTTCATCTGTGAATGGTATGATTAGAGTCCTGCACATTACACACTTGGAAAGTGCCATTTTCAATGGAGTATCAATCCAAGCATGAAATAGTGAAGCATTCATAGCATTGAGGGAGCAGGTTGTAAAGTAGGCATAGTAGTTTGTAACAAGTTGATCCGGGTGAAACTTCTGTTTGCTTGTGGTCATTTGGGAACAAGTAGCTGAGCATGCAAGTTTGCAATTTTGAGGTACATGGTGTTCCTGCTGTTGAGCAGTTGAGGCTCTGGACAAATGATAATATTTTATGGAATGTGTACTGGTATTGTGAAGTGATAATAAAGTTTTCAGAAATAGTGTTGTGTATGTGTGCTGCTAGAATTAAATAAAATAACAAAGGTCAATCGATTGGCATAACTTGTGTAAGATCTGTCATGTTGTGCAGATGTAGACCAAGAGACCGCTATTGTGGAATGTCTTGTCTTAACCTTGATTTGCAGTACTATTGTGTGAATGATGGAGCGGTATGAAGTTGTGTACGATTCCTTTTTATTTGTCGGCAGCTGGAGCTTGTACAGTGTCTAAGGACTGGTCCTTGGTGAATAAATGTAGGCATGTAGATTTTTTGGCTGGGCAAGCGTCGCATGCATCTGGAAGACTGTTGCATGCAACTGGTGATGTGAGTGGATCAGGCTGTAGACTGAAGTATTGTGGTGTGAGTGGACCTCTGTGATGCTGGCTACCTTGACGAGGTACAGAGGCTTTTCACAATAGTGCTTAGGGATTACCACTTTTGCACATTGTAAACCAAAAGCCAGCTAATCTTGTATGTCTGAGGGATCAGTTGACTTCTGGTACATTTTTAAAAATTAAATGGTATATGATTGCTATAGATTTGTAAGGTCCATTAAAATAAACGGTTTCATAGGTGATGGATCTTCATTACGCTGCAGTCTTAATGTATACAGGGGTTATATTTATAGAGATAAATGGATAGAGCGCAGACTTTGTAAATTGAGATACTGTAAAGCAAAAAATGTAGTAAAACCATGCATACTAAGCGGTGAAATTCTGAGTAAACCAGTATATGGTGCAGTATATGTAGTTGACCATTGCTGGAACTGTGAAGTCCAGCCAAATAAGTTGACTAATCTCACTATTAAGAAGAGCCCTACTGATGAAGTACAGTAACGGCTACAAAAAGAGGATAATTTTGCAGTGACCATGCATAGACAGTAACAGCATGTTATCGCATAAGACGATGTCTGGCACAATTAAAGTGCAACAAATTACAACTGGTATGCATTACCATAAGTTTTTTTTTTAATATTGACTCAAAGCATGTGGGTGCTGTCATGCAGGTCTGAAATTATCTGTTTATAGTGTATCATCTGTTAGCTATTTAAACAGGAAGGGAAAATAAGTGGCAGACTGATGCTTTGCAAAGCAGGGAACTATTGCCAGTGCTATGTTGCTTGATTTTAAATTTGACAGGAGTAGTGCAACAAAAAAAGTCTCCCACTGTAAGGAGGAAAAGGCAGACTAGCAAACAATACATTACATACAATACATTGGTCTGGTCACCTGCTGTGATGAGCTGTCAATCACATGCAGATAATGGCTCAAATTACCCTTGGCTCTTTGACAGCTAGGGAAGGTAGGTGTGAAGTGGGAGGGGAGATTCCTTGAAGAGCTAGATTCCAGCCTTCACAAGAGAAAGCAATTTAGCATTTGAAAGGAGAAAAAGCTAGAAAATGCACTTTTGTGTTCTGTTCTGTAGCATTTGCACTGCTTGTGTTTCAAGTGGTCAATGAAAAAGGATAACAATTTAACCAAAATTAGTGGATTTGAAGACTGCAGTGAATGCCTGTTAAGTCAATGAAGTCACGGCAACTTAAGGGAAAAAGTGGCAGATCTGATGCAATTTTTGGGAGACAAATAATGCATTCTGGGATACTTGAGGCAGAGTAAACAGTCTGAATTTTTTCAATATGCCAGACCCCATGTGGTCAGAGTCAGAAATTGCATCTAAAAATATCTAAAAAGCTCAAAATCGTCTCAGAGTGCTGTTAAAATGTATGAAACATCAAACCATGATGAAATTAATATGTTTTTGAGTCTGAGGGCGCGGTTGTCCTTTAAGATGTAGCTGCCACTTCAGTTATCGTACCTCAAGTAAGGTGTCAACATCACCAAAAAAGGCATCAACCTCTTCAATCACAAAAAAAATTAAATTTCTGGAAATTGTGGCAAAGTAAACTGTGTTTGCCTTAAGCATTTTTTAAAGTGTTTATTCTAATCAACGCAGTGTTCCTTAATGCGGCTAGAAAGTCTCCTACCAGTTTTACCTATATAGAAACTGGTATAAAGGTTGCAACCTCCAGCATATATCATGTTTGAACTATGGCAGTCAAAAAGTCTGCTGAAGGTAATTTTGATATTGCAGTGATCAAAAGAATAAAATGACCCTCTATAAATAACATCACATGCAACACATGCACTGCAGGTAAACATGCCCGGTTGGTCTAGTAATGTCATCAGTGTCTTTCAATATAAAAGGAAAGTCTGAATGTTCAAAAGATATACATAAAGACTTAGTTTTTTTATGTTTGGAGGAGGGAGAATCTTTTAAAATAGCTACAACTTCCCTGTTGTTTCTAACAATATCCCAATTAGTAGAAATAATGTTCCAAATGGGTATTAGATCCAAGCTGATAGGAAGGGAGAAGCTTGAGGTTCAGTCCAAGGTAATTTTAAGACTGGGTGTCATGTGGGTAGTGTTCAGTTTCTGGATTTCAGTACAAACCCATTTTTTTGGAACTGGCTAAAACTTAAAGGTCCAGGATTTGCTTACTTCAGTGAAAATATGATCAATAAGCTGCTTGAGGTTATTCCAGTTAATCAATAGGCTACTTAGGAAGCTGCCTTCCTTAAAGAATGTTTCATCATTGCTTACAATATGCAATAGTTTAATTAATTGTCCCCTGGCAATGTTCTTTTTTATAAATAGGGGATTCCAACAGAGGAAAGGGTCTTACCATCCTTCTCACACATGGATAAAGTCTCTTTCACTTTTGGGCCAAACATGGATGTTCCATCAAAGGAGCTTTTATGGAAGACTTGAATGGTTCTGCAAAGTCACACAGGCACATCCAGGCATGTCTCTTTATGGCTATGCCTGTACCCACTGCTCTGGAAGTCCCTTCGGTTGTATGAGTGATCAGCTTCATGGACAAATTAGATACAGACTCCAAGGTGGCTAACCAGGAAGCCACTTTATCTTGGACTCCCTCAGCTACAGCTCCCACCAGGGTGTCTGACAATTCCTCAGATCAGATCCCACTGGAGTCTTGTTAAGTGTGCCAAAAAGTTGAAGAACCTTACAGCGAAGGTCAGTGAAGTGTAGACCCACTTCCCAAATCTGTCCATAGCCAGAGACTCCCTATTAGGTAGATGGACAGAGGAACTCTCCTCAGCGAGTTCCTTTTTAGTGGCAGCCGCTAAGACCATGGCATCCACAGCCAATCCCTTGGCCCAGAACTGCTTATCCTCAGGGATAGAAATAATTTTATCAGGTCTTTTAGGGATGGGCGCAATGGTGTCCGCAAATCAATTGAATGAGTTCATCCACAGGTGGATTCACCCAAGAGGTAGAAAGGCCGGTGTCAAAAGCTTGCAGGTAAACAGATTCCTCAGAGGAAGGATTTTGGGACCTCCAGACATCCTTCTGTTTTAAAATTTCTAGGATGTCTCCAAATCAGACATCTTCAGAAGGTGACCATGGGGACCCTTCCCGCTCATCGAAATCTGTGTCCTCGGTAACAGAGTCCTGGGTGAATCCAAGAGCTTCTTCTTGCACTTTTTTTGAGGGATATCCTCAGGGGGATAATCTGTAGAGGTATCAGAAGATGACAGAACCTCAGCCTGAGAAACCCAAGACTTCAGCACCCACTGTCTCAGACAGAGACAGGAGGAATAATCAAGCTACAGCAGGGTACTTGTTCTGAGGGGGAAGGTGCTGACTGAGTCACTGTGAGAGGGCCCTCTCCATAGCCTCAAAGGCCAGCCCCCCCTGAAGAGGGAAGGGAGCCCAGAACAGAGATAGACTGCCTTGGGGCTGTGGTCATTCCCTGCTCTGAAGAACTGATTCTTGAGACAGAAGCCAGTGCTTAGCTAACTCAAGCCGAAGCTCCAAGAAGCAGGGTAGCTCCAAAAAACCTGGAGTCGAGACCTACCTCTCAGAACTGATAGGGTAGCTCTGGCTCTGGGAGGTCTCAGTTTCCAAAGCCACCAAAGAGCTCAGGGTATCTACCTGTTCTGAAAATACAAATAACTCCAAAGCCAGTATAGTCAGTGCTGGGAGATCTGGACAGACAATTCCAAGACCACAAAGGAGGTTAGAGGAGGAGGAGTATTTAAAGGAGTAAAAGAAGTTTCAGTGCAAAAATCCATGGGGGTTGGAACCAAAAGGGGGCCTGAAAGTCCTCTACTCCATAAAATTTTGTTCAGGAGCCTTTCCACATCTAGTTCAGAAAGACTTTTGGTGAGTGGACAGATGAAGTAGAAGGGGACTTTGGCCTCTGCAGAAAAACTTATGGGACCTCTGCTGCAAAAGGGTCAATAGAAGGTGAATAAGTAGTCCTAGGAAATATGTCCTCGGTCATGGAAGGTGAAGCAATAATGTTTTCCTGCACCTAGACCTTCGAAGTCGAAGGACTTGAGATAACAAAATCAGTGCTGGAGTAGTTGTTGGCATTGTGTTTTAGAAGCAGACCCCTGCGGTTCCGTGGACAATTTCAGAACAGAGGGTTTCAATTTTCTTGCCTTCAGAATAAACAGAGAGGTCAGAACAGAGAGATTCCTTCTCTTTCCTTTTTCTAATGAAGATGAGGACGAAGGGGAAGAGCTGGCAGTTTTAGCTTTGTCCACAGAAGATAAGGCTACACTAAATGCTGAGGGAAGCAAACCTATTGAAATAAGCTTATTGTGCCTTCCAGCAAGGGCTTGATGACTAAAGGCATGACAAATGCTTCAGTCTTTCTGTAATTAGAGGGGACCCAGACAACAGATGCAGAGAAAATGAAAGTCTGACAAAGGTATTTTAAGGCCACACTTCTGACATTTTTTTACAGCCAAATAGGCCCTTACCTTTCTCAGCCATGCCAACAAAGGGAGATAAGGCTCGAAGACAGCCACTTGCACTCGCACTAAGGATTTAGAAAGTACTAGCAGAGGAAAGAGAAGATTTATATTTTATATATATATATATATATATATATATATATATATATATATATATACATACATACATACATACATATACATGGATTCACTTCATAACACTGAAACTTCAAAATACTGAAAATGACAAAACTTCATAATACTGAAGACCAAAATACTGAAAGCTCAAAATACTGAATACTCAAAACACTGAAACTCAAAATACTGAAAGCACATATTATGCGTAAACTCAGCTTAAACAGCATAAATCATAGCAATTTCTACCAAATATATGCAGGGGCAAGCCCCCTGCACTTCACACCCTGCTAATTATATGTATCTACTCCAAGATTGCACTTAACTACACTATGTGCAATCTTGGAGTTGATATATTTAATTAGCAGGGGTGTAGCAACCCATGGGGGTGCAGGGGCTTGCCCCTGCATATTTGGTAGCAATTGTTATGATTTATGTTGTTTAAACTGAGTTTACGCATAATATGTGTTTTCAGTATTTTGAGTTTCAGTATTTTGAGTTTTCAAGATTTTGAAGTTTCAGTATTTTGGTTTCAGTGTTTTGAGTTTCAGTATTTTGATATTTCAATGTTATGAAGTGAATCCATATATATATATATATATATATATATATATATATATGTGTGTGTGTGTGTGTGTGTGCATATATATATTTATTTAAAAGTAGAAGGGGAAAAACTATCAGCAATGGTAGCCAGACAAGTACACAAGTGTGTACAGGAAAGGGGTATGAACTAATGAAAGAGAGGGAGGGGAAGGTATCAACGATGATGGGGGGAAATAATCTTTTCCTTTACACGATTGTGTATCAACAATGATACTATAAGGCTACATTAAGTTTAAGGAAAAATTTAAGGTATAGTGATCAAGAAAAGGAGAGAGGGAAGAAAACAGAAGTAAACAGACAGAATTTACCTAAACCCACTGAAACTCAAGAGCAGTGGAAAATGCAACCGTTTCAGACATCTGCAAACGAGATCTGGGATAACTAAGAGACAGGGATTGTGGGTAGAGGTGAAGCTCGCGAGTTTTTGGTTGGCACAAACTGTAGTAATGGCTAACTTGGTACCGATATCAGATTCTAAGCCATCTGTCAAGGATAAAATGAAGATTGACAACATCAGATTAGAGTAATACTAATAAAATATACAAGTATTAACATAATGACAACTGGAATAATATTGCAATGTTTAGTCAAATATAAAACCTAAGTATGGTAGCACAATATGTTAACATGAAAGTAAAAGGCAAACTGCTCGATGTATTGAAATTTGCACAAAAGGGGATTAAAGCTGAAGTGGAAGTATCACTGGAAACTTATACTAGCTCATTTCTTGTATCTGACCTTTTGTGCATGAAGGGTACTCCAAGGTGAAAATGGAGATCAATTCTTCCACTGGCTTCATTCAAGGAAACTAAGAATATGCATTAAATACTCCAACAGAGTGGAAGTTGCAAATTTAGACCATAATCAGAGCTCTCCAGTTGGTTATGTCGACAAAATTAAGGTCAAAATTATTGTTGTAGAGACTGACCTTAGGTAATACTACTTCCAGTGATCCAAGCATTAGACTATGATCCTTGCAAGATCCTACCAATGTCACCATGATTGACCTTGAACCTAGACAGCCTAGGCTGGCATCAAGAAGGACCTTGGAAATATTAGTGCAACAGTAAGAGTTGAGGCTAAGACTTAGTTCAACCTGAAGAACTACCTCAAGTTGGCACAGAGCTGGAGGTTGAGACGGGTCGGCTCCTACAATCTCGGAGTTTCTTCTTCAACTCTGAAGCATGTATTAAGGTCAATACTAAAGGGTGTTAATCTTGAAAAACAAAAGCTCTATGTTTGACCCATAACTGAGACTTAAGCACATATGGAGGTCAAGACCAAAAGTACTGATTTTGAAAGCAAGATACACTGTATGACTCAGAACATAGGTGGGCAATAGAGATAATGCCTGTGAACTAAGCAAAGGTATGCCACAAATGATATCGAAATCTGAGCTGGACTAGTGACAAGGATGAAGTCAGGGAGAATCTATTCAACATCAGTAAAACACATGTATCCATGAAAATACCATAAAAAGAAAGACAAGTGAAAAAGCCATAAAAGTTAAGCATTTGTACAGATAACCAAAAATACTTTCAAATTTCAAGAAATGAAAAAGCACAAGAATTTTTTTTTTTTTTATAGCTAACTGCTCCATTTTCAACTACCAGGTTAAAGAGAAAACCACTAAACCAAAAACAATAACAACTGTGCTGCAAGAACCTAAGTAGAAAATTGTAAACACTAAAGGGAAGGAACAAACAAAACCTATAAATACTGACCATGAAACATATGAATCTGGTAAGAAAGACAAGAAGAACAGACTAAAGGAATAAATATATATATAAATCTCCAGAAAAATAAAATGCATTCAGTTTTTTTTGTTGTTTGTTTTTCGGCTTTTTCCCGGTTACGGGTCGCCACAGTGGAACTCCTACACTAGAAAAAAAAAAAAAAACAGTAGTCTAGGTTCATTTTCTGACAAGACAGTATCTTTTTTTTTGTTTCTCTAACAAGAAGCATCATCTTCATTAAATTATCACTTATGATATTGGCAATCATACAATTATAACATGAAAACAAACCATATTGACATAGTCAGTTGCAAACATTTTACATCACAGACCATATTGACATAATTTTACTTGCAAACATTATACACCACATAATCTACCCACTCATTGTCGGTCAAACATTACACATCTCATTCAAATCCTGCCTTTATACTTCATTCCTCCCCTGTATGTACTGTTGCCAAAGTTCTCATGTTCTCCTATGTAATTTGCTCCTACCCTTTTCTGAAGATCTCATTTCCAGTTGTTACATCTGTTACTTTACTATATTCACTACTTCTAATACAGTTAGTTTAGATGTTGATTTCCATTTTCTAGCAATTGCTTTTTTTGGCAGCCACCATAATTTGACTCAGCAAGGCCTTGCTATGTCTAGGCAATTCCAATTCTCTGTCATAGCTCAGAAAAATCATTTCCCTAGTTACACCAATTTGCTCACCCAGTATCTCTGACAGAGCAGATTGCAGGGAATCTTTAAAGTCTGCCAACTCATTACAGTCCTGGAAAATATACTCCCAATTACTTTTTTCTTCCCCATCACACATCCAACATTTGCTATCTACCAAAGGAAAAATTCTCTTAAGTTTACTTCAGGTATAAAAATATCTGTGTAAACATTTCCAAGCAAAAATCCTAAATCTTCTAGATTTTGTTGCATATTTGGGAGACCAGCATACATCTCCCCATTGTTTGTGAACTGCTTATCCAGTCTCTCTTCCCAAGCTTTTCAAACCTCCACTGAGAGATTCTTATAGTTATCATGCAATATTTTGTATACTTTACTAATTATTCTTTGAATAGCAGCTTCTGTTCTAGATTCTAGTAAAAACTTTATCAGTGCTGGTCTTCCATTTAGGATCCCCCCCCCCATTGCTTTCTCTTTGCCTATACTCAACTATCAATCCTTGATAGGGAAGACAATCTCTAAACTGCAGTCCAGAATAAATTATTGGCATCTTCCCATTCTATTACCTTTCCCTCTCTAATTATTTCTCCCAATACCTTAGTTCCTTCGCCAGTTTTCTCCAATAAATTCCAGCCCCCTCTTGCCTATTGTCTATATCCCTAATTGCAGTCATTCCTATTGGCATAATCTCCTTTCTTCATTCCCATGTTGAATTAGTTCTTAGAATACTTTCTGCTACTTTATGAATATAATTTGTGAAGATTAAACTTCAGTTTTAAATTTAATTTGTTTTACAAAAAAGAGCCTAGAGCTGTGATATATAATGATCAAATGTGACAACTACTGGAGAAAGCACTTAAAACAAGCAAACTTCAAATCCACTCAATGAATTACTTGGTTCAAAAGGTAGATAAGACAGTCTGATGGTCATGAAGTTCTGGGGTTAATGTGGAAATGATCCTTCACCAAAGTCTACAGGTGAAGCATCTTCAAAGAAAGCTTAATACTTATTTTATTCATTTGAAATGTGTTAACTGTGGAGTCTCATTAAGCCCATGTCCACATTTGGAGATTTTTTTTTGGGGGGGGGGGGTTAAAGTCCTCACATAGAAAAACATAAGTACTGGTTGAACCAGTTTCAACATCATTAAGACATAAACAGCAGGGTAGTTCTACAGACAGTAAATTAACTATGTAGGTCATCTCTCGCTAATGGACTATTTAGCACAAAATGTTGGGTCTCATGGTAGGTACTATACTGACTGGCAATCTGTACACCTGTAGGTGTTTGAGAGGTGATTTCAAACATGCTCTGAAGGTACGGTTAAAATATAATTCTCTAATTTGCCTGTGCAGGGAATTCCACAAGGTGGAGATATTGCACATGAAAAGCTATGGCCCCCAGCTTAGTAGGCAGTAAGGAGTGTGAAGAAAAGATATGCTGGAAGTATGCAATATCTAAAGAGTAATAAGTGCTAAGTAGGAAGGAAGAACATCTGGCTGCAGGTGGTCATGGGCACAAGAGTTAGATATAGGTCAGCCTGTCAGAATCCAGTATTCCACAAGAAAATTATACACTTAGGTGGCTAGTAAATGTACCATGATGGCAGAGAAACCAATGCCTACAAAAAAAGGGCCAGAGATTGGCCACGTAAAGTAAGACTTAAAAATTGAGCAAGATGAGGATATTTTCCATCCCGAAAAACAATTTCCACTTCATATTTTAGATATCTCATACCAAGGGTTTCCTGATAGCATACAGAATCTTCAGGAGCTACACAAAGTGAACTAGTACTAAACAATTACTGCAGTAGCCATAAATTAATGGTGGAGGCACGTGGTCATTTTACCAACCCCCCCCCCCCCAGTGCTTGAACCACAATCACTTCTGAATAGGCTTGTAGTGTACACAATGTACACAGAAAAGTAAAACTTAGCCATTCTGCCTGGAACCTTCCCAGCAGATGAAGGATCACAGCAAGAAAGCATGTACAGGAAACATCCCCCGTCACAGGCCAAAGAAAATGCATTCACCACCCACTTTCCTCAAATTTGCTGGTGGGAATACAACATGGGTAGTACTGCATTCTTCCAGAAAACTAAAATGATGATTCCTGTAGTATTACAACTTCCAGAAGTCTGTCTGAAAACTGTTCTAATAAAGTCATTGCTCTGGAAGAGGTCCTAGGCTCCTATTCAAGATGCCTACCAGAACACTGGAGTCTTAAAGAGCATGGACCACCACCAGAAATATATGCTGGTTTGTGGCCATTTCCAAAGTTGATACTAATATGCTACCATTGAGAAAAAAGAAGCAGCCCTTACCCCTCTTAATGCATATTCAGATATTATGCTACTGAAGAAATTCCTGTCCAAAAATAAGAAACACAGTGTACCAGACTAATTGTAAATGCAGTCACCTATTCTAGCCTGAGGACACAGCAAACCTACTAGCCAATAAATTTAGCTCCAACTTTACCCTACTTTCTCCCCCAGACAACTGCCAAGAAAGATCTTCAAGAATAGCTCCTAGCCATTACCAGGCAACAGTTCCTCAATGCACTCTAAAAGTGTACTGATGTGACCTGATAACATCTGGGGATGCCTACTTAATAGCACAAAATATTACACCTTTCCTGGTCTCTAGAAGCACTATTCATCTGTAGCCTTGAAACAGGTTTCGCACCAAGTGAATGGAGGACTACAACTATTACACTACACAAGGATGGACCATCCACAGATCCAGGAAACTACCATTACATAAGCCTGACTAGACTCGTATACAAGGCCATGGAAAGAATTATCATGAACATGATAAAAACAGACATATGAAACCTTCATATGCTGACTCCAACTCAGTTTGGTTTCATCAAGGGAAGGTCATACCTACACAACCTGGTGGACTTCAGAAGGTTACCAAAGCAATGGATGAGGACAAAATGGTGCATGTAGCTTACCTCAGCCTGGCCAAAAGCATTCAACACAATTCTCCACTTGGACATTGTAGACAAGCTCACTGAATTAGGTATAAACCTCATGTCACCCCAATGGATAGCCAACTGTCTCAGACAGGACTCGAAAAGTTACGATTAGGGCGTCTACCTTCACAAAAAGACCAGTTGCTAGTGGAGTGCCTCAAGGCTCAGTGCTGGGGCTGCTCCTGGTTGACATACAGTTTTCTGAAGTCAAGGCTAACATCAAAGGCTTCTGGCTGTCCAAATTCACAGATGATTGCAATCAGCTGCAGTTACTGAATACCTTCAAGACACAAACATCCTCCAAGAGGGATGGACACAGACTAATAACTGGTGCCGTAATCAAGGTCTTAACTCAGTTCTAAGAATTGCATTATAGTATCCTTCAGTAAGAAGGTCATCCAAGCAAATTACTACATTTCTAATACACTCTTAACAGTAGACCCATAGACCCAGGAGTCAATGGAGACCGTGATTTGGCATTTGATCATCATGTGTCTACAGCAGTAAAAAAATCATTCCAGGTTGCACAACTTACAAGCAAGGGTATGGCATCCAGGTCCAAAGATGTTATTGTTCCACTGTACTCGGCCCTCAAAATACCAATACAGTATAATGCACCCTTTGGCATGTACCCAATCAGGGATATGTAACAAGTGTAACAACCGTTGACGTTCCTCAGAAAAAGAATACATGGTATAGAAAACATGTCCTATGTGGACCACTTCAAAGCACTGTCCTTACGCGCTTTCTCGTACAGGCTCCTAAGAATTTATCGATGCCTAGATTACAAATTATCCTCTGATCTAGACTTAATGGATGTGTTGCATATACAGGAAACAAATAACATCAGAAACACCCAATCCAGAGACCTAAACCTAGCCTGCAACACAAATAGGACATGCACAGGGGCATACCTCTCAACCGTACCGAATCTCTTGGTTTTTGCCATTTT
The DNA here is from genome assembly GCF_019279795.1 of Protopterus annectens. Taxonomy (NCBI): domain Eukaryota; kingdom Metazoa; phylum Chordata; order Ceratodontiformes; family Protopteridae; genus Protopterus; species Protopterus annectens. The sequence continues at coordinate 381,044,896 of NC_056735.1, read as the reverse complement.
TTGAGGTCCAGATGATGCGATTCCCAAGTGGCACCTCTTAATTTCCAATTTTCCTAGCTTTTTTTTTTTATTTTCCCGGTCTTTTTTCCGGACTGATGTCATCGTGTAGAGGTGTGCGTGGTGACATCAGCTCCGTAAGCAGCCTGCGCCAAGCTCAGGCACTAGTCTGTGATGACGAGTAATGACAGAAGCTGCGTGCTGCTGCCTACTTCCTCATCCTTTTCTGAAATGGTAGGGCAGGCTGCAGTAGTAGTGCTGCAGTACTATCATCATTGTAATTATTTTTTTTTTTAAATGCACAGACTAGTCTGCAGTAGACCCGACATAGAAGTTATGTTCTTACCATAACGTTCCATGTTAGTTGTCTTCTTCTCGCCTTCTTTCTTGCTGGATGGGTTCGGAGCCGACCTCGGCTCCGACTCGGCCACTCTAAAAGCTCGAGAGTTGGTTCCACCGGCTCGAGGCTCCCCTTATATCCCACAATGCTAGGCGGTATTACCTCAGATCACGTTTGTAAGCTAGGCCCAGCCAATAATAAATCCAGAACTACTGGAAAAGGGAAAACCACCTCTATAAAAGGAAAGGAAGAAGGTGACCTGAAACCTGATGAAGAAATATATGCAAAGTATAGCATATACATATCTACAATACAGGTGGAAGAAAGAGAGGTCACAATCAAACTCCTCTAGGTCTGTCCAGGCTAGGGGGAAGGAGGGTGGGACGCAAGAAAGAAGGCGAGAAGAAGACAACTAACATGGAACGTTATGGTAAGAACATAACTTCTATATGTTAAGTTATCTATCTCGCCTTCATTCTTGCTGGATGGGACCGCGTCCCTAGCACCTTGTCCCGGGTGGCCTATCGGAACAGACTCTTGAGAACAGTGGAACCAAAATTAGCTCTATGTCTAGAAGCTAGATCCAACTTGTAATGAGAAATGAAAGTGTGAGGAGTAGCCCATGTAGCTGCTGCACAAATGGTATCAATAGGCAGCCTGTCTTGGAAAGCTAAAGAGGTAGCCAAAGCCCTAGTCGAATGAGCCTTAGGTTTGTTAGGCAACTTTTGGTGTCTAATTTCATACACAAAGGAAATCAGGGATGTTAGCCATCTGAAGAGTGATACCTTAGAAACTGCCAGGCCCTCTCTACCTTCTGCATAAGAAACAAACAACTGGTCAGTTTTTCTGATCTGTTTGGTCCTGTCCAAATAATATCTCAATTGACGATGAACATCTAGCCAATGCAATTTTTGTTCAGACCTGTTAGAAAAGTTAGGAAAAACACAGGAAGGTCTATGTCTTGATTTAGATTTGCCACAGAGGCTACTTTAGGTAAGAAGGATGGATTGGTCCATAAGGATACCCTATCCTTATGAAACAACAGATAGGGTGGTCGACAGCTGAGTGCATGAAGTTCTGAGACCCTTCTAGCTGAAGTAATAGCTACCAGAAAGAGAGTCTTCCAGGATAGCAATTTCATTGAACAAGAAGCTGCAGGTTCAAAGGGGAAGAATCAAAGATGTGAGAACTAAATTAAGGTCCCAAGAAGGAGGAGGAGTTCTTATCGGAGGCTTAAGGAGAAAAACTCCTTCAAGAACGCTTTGCAAAGCTTGTGGGACATGATGGCAGAATCTGAGATGCCCACATGAAAGTTAGATATAGCTGCCAATTGAACTTTAAGAGTAGAAGGAGATGAACCTGCATGAAAAAGTTCAGCTAGAAAATCCAGAACTGTTTGGATGGGAGCAGTGAAAGGATCTAAGTCCCTTCCTTGAGCCCAATAGGCGAAACGTTTCCATTTACTCAGATAAATCTTCTGAGTGGAAGATTTATGGGAAGCTATCAAGATATCTCGAACAGAGTGAGATATTTGAGGAAGCCTGGCTAAGGTTGGAACTGGAGGAACCAAGCAGTGAGGTTCAGAGAGGGGAGGGAGCGATGTAACTGACCCGACTGATGGATCAAAAGATCTGGAACTAGGTCCAGATGCCAAGGTTGCTCCAACAGAAATTGATGTAGAAAGGGGAACCAAACCTGTCAAGGCCAGTAAGGAGCAATGAGGATCAATGAGGCCTTCTGAGCGATAGCTTTCTGAATCACTTGAGAGATTAGTGGGAAGGGAGGAAATGCATACAGAAGTCCCCGGGGCCAAACTTGGACTAGAGCGTCTCTGCTGGGCTGGCCTGGTAACGGGAATAGGGTGAAATAATCTCTGCACTTGCTGTTTTGGGGAGTAGCAAAAAGGTCGCAGCAAGGCTGACCCCACTTGAGAAAAATTTTCTCCAAAATAGAATCTTTCAGAGACCACTCGTGAGGCATGAGGATAGCTCTGCTCAACTTGTCCGCGATAAGACTGGACTTCCCGGGGATGTGCGTTGCAATCAGAAAACGCTGAGAAGAAATCACCCATTGCCACAGTCTGAGTGCTTCTCGACATAGGGGATAGGACCTGGTTCCGCCTTGTTTGTTGATATATCACACTACAGACATGTTGTCTGTCTGGATTGCTATCGTTCCCAAGGGAAGAGAGTCTTGAAGGGCTTGCAACGCTAAAAGCACTGCTCTCATCTCTAATACATTTATATGCAAGTGGCGTTCGTCTGGTTGCCATATGCCCTGGACTGTTCTGCCCTGATAATGCCCCCCCACCCGATCAGGGAGGCGTCCGTTGTCAGAGTAGCAACCGGAGGGGGAGGAACAAAGGGTCTTCCCAGGAAGAGCTGGGGGGAAGAAATCCACCAAAGAAGATGATTCTTGCATGCTTGCGTAATCATAATGGTGTGGGACATCAGAAGTTGTTGGTACGACCATTGTGTGAAGAGCATCCATTGAAGGATTCTCATATGAAATCTGGCTAATAGAAGTAGAGGGATAGCAGCCGCCATAATCCCTAGTACTTTCAGAACTAATCTGACTTTGACTCTGTTGCTGTGGAAGAGAAGGGAGACCAGTTTGCGTATGTCTGCTATTCTTTGGTCTGTGAGTCTCGCAGACATGTTGACTGTGTCTAGATTTGCGCCTATGAAGGTAATAGCATGACAAGGCGACAAAACAGACTTTTCGCAATTTATTGAGATACCTAACTTTTGACAAATGCGAAAGGTGTAGTCTCTGGCTATTAGAAGAAGATGCCTGGTAGGAGCTGTGAGGAGCCAGTTGTCTAAGTATGGAAACACCTGGAATCCTTGACATCTCAGGTGAGAAGCTACCACTGCCATGCATTTGGTAAACACCCGGGGGGCAGTGGTGAGTCCAAAGGGCAGGGCTCTGAATTGAAAGTGACTGGTTCCCAGCCTGAAGCGGAGAAATCTCCTGGAGCGTCTGTTCATTTTTATATGATAGTACGCATCCTGGAGGTCTATAGAGCACATCCAGTTTTCCTTTCCCAATAGGGGTAGGATGGATTGTAGCGTGACCATCCGAAATCTTGTTTTCTTGACCGATTTGTTCAAGATACTGAGATCCAAAATGGGTCTCCAGTCCCCTGTTTTCTTTGGAAACAAAAAGAACTTGGAGTAGATTCCGGATCCTTGCTGGTCTGCTGGCACTGGCTGAATGGCCCTTTTTGCAAGCAACTTTGAAATTTCCAACGCTGCTTGATCCCTTTGAGCGGGTGGAACATCTGGAAGGGATTTTTTTGATTTGGAATACGAAAGAACGGAATGGAATAGCCTTCGGAAATGATGGACTGTACCCACTTGTCTTGAGTTAGGGATCGCCAGGCTTCTGGGTACAGTGATAATCTTCCCCCGACTGCCTCCGAAGGTGGACAGTCGGGCAACACCTCAGGGATGCTGGAAGGGCTTATCGGAAAAGGTTTCTCGATTGCCCTGGTTCTGCGGACCGCCCCTGCCCCTAGGACGACGTCTACCATTGTTGTTCCCTCCTCTGCCTCTGGAGGGGAACCGACTCTGTGCATCAGGCAAAGTCCCTTGAGATTGTTTGCGGAACCACATTTTCCCACTTTTCTGGCCTTTGGGGTAAGGCCTAGAAGGAGTAGAAAAACGGACTCCGACGGCAGAAAGAGTTTTGCTATCCGTCTCGCACCTCGTCAAGGTTTCTTTCACTTGAGGACCAAAGAGGAATGATCCATCAAACAGGGAATTAGTGAAAGACGTTTTAAAGGGGTCCACAAAACTGCATAGCCGCATCCAGGCATGCCGGCGTAAGGCCACACCTGTCCCTGCGGCTCTGCTTGCTCCATCAGCCGCATATGAGAGGAAGCGCATGGAGGAGTTAGCTATAGAATTTAGGGTAGCCAGCTGAGCGTTCATCTTATCCTGAAAACCCGCAGCTGTAGGATCCTTTAACATCTCACTCGCTTCCTTGATCAAGTCTCTTTGAAGACGAGTGAAGTGACAGAGGTAGTTCAGCGAACGCATAGCAAAGGTCGCTGACGAAAACATCTGCTTCCCGTACCTGTCCATAGACCTAGATTCCTTGTTACGAGGATGGACAGGCACCAAAGGATCAGCTAGCTCCTTCTTAGTGGCGGCAGCTACCACCATAGCATCCACAGAAACTCCCTTAGTCAGAAATTGCTTATCTGCTGGTGCTGTGATAAACTTTGAAGGTCTCCTGGGGGTGGGGTCCACAGAGTCAGGAGCCGTCCAAGCCTTTTTAGCTACCACCTGCATGGGGGGGTCAGAGGGGGGGGGGACACCCAGGAGGTGGAAGGGCGAGAGCCAAACGCCTCAAGATACACAGATTCATCCTCCGAAGGGTTAAGAGCTGGCCAATTTCCCGTCTGTTTCAGGATCTCTAGAATGTCTGCAAAGGAGACATCTTCAGAAGGGGAACGGGGAACCCTCGAATCCTCTAAATCCGTGTCAGAGGTGACAGACTCAGGTGAGTCTATGTGCTTCCTCTTGCACTTTCTCTTCCTAGGGGGCTCCCCTGCCAATTCAGGAGAGGCCTCAGAAGAGGATGAGATCCCCACAGGGGATTCTTGAGGAGCTGGCTCTCTGCGGTCTGGGATGAGGGAGTGAGCAGACATAACCTGAGGCACCGAAGAGGGAGGGACGGACGGAGCCGACTGTGGGGTTGAACCGGGTTCCAACACACTCCGCATGACCTCGAAGGCACCCCTGTCAGGCAGAGCCAAAGGTCCCCGCTCCGAAAAGCTGAGAACCTCCCTCGGCACCGACAGCGATGGCTCCGAAGCTGATGTCGGAGCCGAACTCACCAGCGCCGAAGCGCCGAGAGGGAGAGTGGGGTCGGACAAGGGTCCGATGCCACTCACCCCCTCGGAGCTGACGAGGGAAGTCCGGCGCCGAGATTCCTCCAAGGAAGAAATCGGAGCCGACGACGGAACCGAAGACAATTGTATCGGTTCCGACGCTACCACAGTCTCGGTTCCGAAACGCCCCGGCTCCGAGCTCAAAGGAGTCGGAGGAGGAACATTTTGAGGGATAGGGTTAAGCATCGACTGATGAGTCGGGCTCTGAAGCATTTGGGCCAGTGGCTCGGACTTAAGAAGTCGACTCACTACCCTCTGAAGGTCATGATCCGAAAGCCTCGATGATCTAGAGGAGTGAGATCTATGGCTCCGTTCAGACAGCAAGGGAGATGCTGGAGCCGAATGAACGGAGCCAAGGGACGGTGACCTGGACCTCTTTCTAGATGTTGGTTCCGATGGTCTGATCGGAGCCGACTCAGAAATTTCCAATGCCTCGGCTCCAGCCGGAGCCGAGGGAACCACAGAAGTAGCAGTTCGAGTCTCATCGGCTCCAGCCGGAGCCGATGTCGTAGTAGGCTTCGAAGCCTTAGGCGTCGACTCAGAAGCTGGAGCCGAGGACCTATGAGCCTTAGAGGGTTTACCCGAAGTAGCAGTAGGGGGACCCTCAGGCTTAAGCAAGCCCCTTAAGATGAGCTTGTTCTTTCTTTCCTGCAGGACTCTAGGGCTGCAGCCATGGCATACAGCACAAGAGTCCTGCAGGTGTAAAGGTCCCAGGCAGTACACACAAGAAGTGTGACCGTCTGTCAGAGACATTTTCTGACAGCACGAGTCACACTTCTTGAAGCCTGAGACCTTCGAATCCTTGGACATGTCAAGGAACAAGTGTAACCACACACAAACACAAACACACCGATTACACTATAAACTAAAAACAGAAACTTAAACTAAGTAATTAGCTGTTTACTGTTATAAGTCCCTACAGAAAACACACACACTCCAAGGGAATGGGAGGGCCCGAAGGCCTAAGGGAAGAACTATAAGTTCTTAAGGTAAAAAAATAAAGAAAACTAGATTAAAGGGATCAAAGACCTTTAAGGTAAGGGGAAACTGTATGGAAAACTAAATTAAAGGGTTCCTAATCAAATTTTTAAACTAGTTCCTACACTAACCTGAAGCCGGTGAAGCAACACGTCTCGATAGCTGTAGTGGCAAACGAGATCTGAGGTAATACCGCCTAGCATTGTGGGATATAAGGGGAGCCTCGAGCCGGTGGAACCAACTCTCGAGCTTTTAGAGTGGCCGAGTCGGAGCCGAGGTTGGCTCCGAACCCATCCAGCAAGAATGAAGGCGAGATAGACAACTTAACATCCCTTGTTTTTTCCCTATCCTAATGCCTGTCCTCAGGCTCAGTGTCTGGCTGTTTCAGCAGCTGGAGTGGATTTGTTGCAATGGACCAGGTAACAGCCTGGGCATGGCAGTGGGCGAATATGAATGATTTCCTTATCCAGCCAGTCTAGCAGAGTTTCCAGTGACCCAGGTTTTCTGGCTTGAGTGGTGGTGAGTGCCGTGGTATTTTTAACCATTCAATCCATTTCTTATATGATCATTCACTGTACAGTAATGGTGTATACTAAACAATAAAATATTCAATATTTCTTCAGTTCATTTGCTTACTTTGCTTACGAAATCTGCAGTGTCAGTGTGCGCCACTAGACCAAATATAATTAACTCTGTATGACTGTAAGGAAAATCGACTGGAGACTGACAACGTGCTGAATGAGTTTTTGTTGAAACAAAAAGGGTAACAGACCAAAAGAAATGGGGAGAAATATATTGCAAGTCATTGGTGCTGATCCTGGAGGTATTTGTTGGAACTGCTGCAGATCTCGCAGCAGGATTTTTTTTTTATTTTCAAAGGTTGTTTTATTCTTGGTCTCTGGACAGCACTCCCAGAGTGGATTTACTTAGCAGCCGATAACCCCAATGTATAATACGCTTGCACCCCAGCTGGCTGAGAAAATCAGCAAGATGAAAAAGTTGCGGAGAACTTTGTCTGATAGTTTCAGCTGAATAGGTGAATACCTTGCCTGTGTCTTTCAGACTTGCCTGTGGTCAGTCAATGAGTGGGAGGTAGATCAGGAGGTGTGGAGGGATGCCCATTTGGGCAGTCTGCTTGTATCCAATGCGGTTTGCAGGGGAGAATATTTGTGCTGAAAGCAAAAGGGCACGTGACTTCTGCTCAGCTTGTGGCTCATGGTTGCAGCAAAGTAACAATGTTTCACTTTGTAGCCAGTGCTTTGTGGAAAAATGTGCCACCTTGATGGAAACTTTTTTTTAATTTTATTCCCTAATTTCAAAAGAGAAAGGCTCTTTTCATGAGAGCTGAAATGAGAAAGTTGAGTGTTCTTCTGCTGTGTCTGTATCTAATGATCAGTTCTGTAAAAACTAATGATAATAACTGAATTTGAAACAGTGTTAGTAGTGCCGGGAGAGGGTTCTGATATAACTACTCATGCCATCTACTGCATTTTTAACGTAGATGTAACTGTCATTGTTAATTTTTTGCAAACTGTACTGAAGGAATATGTACATTAAGTTCCACTTTCCCTACTTGCAGTTCATAGTATTTATAAAGCAACCAGTGTCAACCATAACCCATATAACCAAAACTCTGCAACCTGACCTAGTATGTTATCACCCAATGACCACATTAACTCAGCTGGGCATCAGCATCTTGTGAAGTCAGCTCCTATCTAGGTTTCTGGACAGGAGTATTTGTAACTGTCCACGCTTTAGCCACTAAAACTAAGTTATATTTTGAATGTAGCAGGCGCAGCTTGCACTCGCAGTCATATTCCCTTGAAATAATGTATATTAATCTGAAAGCAGCACGCAGTCGTAGAATCTGTATTAATCTATCACATCTAGTAGCAGTGTGTAACGTGAGCCATTAAGCTACGGAGTTATTGGGCTTACATTTTGTTAGCGAGTATTCAGCTGGTTTAGTTCATAAATGTAGTGCTTGTGCTTTGTATCCACTTTAGTTGGCATGGCATATGCATTTTCTATTGAACTTTTTCCCCTTCTCATTGGAACTTTCCTTCGAGAGCACTTCACTAAAAGGGTCATGGATTTCTTTGTGTTATGTGTAGGGGCTGCATATCAGAGACCAAATATTGCAAAGGGGGTGCAAAGGTGTGGATTACACTGACAATTTAAGTAATTTATTTCCAGTCCAGAAACACAAAAGAAGTGTGCAATTTTATGGTGTAGTGATTGCTGGCAGTACCATATGAAAGCAGAAGACAATAGGTACAGATGCACAGACACAACTGTGGACCTGCTAAACAGAAATGCAGCTGTAGAAACCCATAGATTAGAAGCAAAGCTTCCACACTGTAGATATGGTGCAAAGTGCTGAGATTTGTATACATTTGTCCTAGGTAAGTAATAGCAACTAAACAGTTTTAAAGCTTAGAACTGGGATACTAAATGGGCAAAGCTAAATAATGTCTACATTACCCCATTCTGTAGCAATTTTAAGGGAAATTCTTAACATTGTTTGTAACTTGTATGATTCAAAAGTGCCAGATCTGAGCCTGAGTCTTGCAGTATAATGCATCTTTGTGTCTGCTTTGCAAGACTGAGTTGGTTTCACTGGGTATATATCCACACAGGCCCAGAACAGTTTTCCCCAAGGTCGACTTTCTTTGTTAGCAGTAAAATAAGAAAAGTATATTAGTAGCTTGCTGTATTGGCTGCACTTTGCTATACTAAATGTAACTGCACAATGTGAAGACACTTCAGCTTAAATGAGTAATATCTGGAGGATAGGTTAGGCAAAATAATTTTTCAAATGATTGATGTATGTACTGCTGCTATGAGGTAAGTCAGAACAGCAGTGAAAATGATGCCGCTCCGTTCCCTATTGCAATATTACTAGTTTATCTTTTTTATACATGTATATATATATATATATATATATATATATATATATATATATATGTATATATGTATATATATATATATATATATATATATATATATATATATATATATATATATATATATATATATATATATATATATATATATATATATATATATATGCATACATATATATATATATATATATATATATATATGCATATATATATATATATATATATATATATATATATATATATATATATATATATATATATATATGCATACATATATATATATATATATATATATATATGCATATATATATATATATATATATATGCATATATATATATATATATATATATATATATATATAAAACATAGGCAATTTATTCAAGGACAAGAGGCATTTTATTTGTAGATAAAACAATGAAATATAAAGTTGTTTGCTAGCAACAACATCTTCATTAGTTACAGATCTCTTTAATGTGGAATTATTTAGATGACTTTTACTTCTGCAGAGATTGTGCATATTTACTGATAGTGGTGGATTGTAGATGTTTGATTAGACTTTTATGATGGAAATGTTCTGAATTGGGCAGTTTTGTCATTATTGGTTCATGCATTTTGTTTCATTGCTTACTGGAAAAATGCTCAAAAATACATTTAAAATGTGCTCTAACAAGTGTGCTGTATTATACAAGGAATATAGTTTAATAAAGTCAGGAAGGTGTATTAAAGAACACATGCATGTTTCTTGTTTCGTGTGCAAAGGGGACTAAGATTTGAAAACAACCCAAAAGTAATCTTTATCCGCCACTGGCCAGATGCTGCATTTTTCTTTGGACGTGTGTTTCAATGCTGTTTCAATGAATGTAAGTTTCAAGGTCAGAGAAGTTTTAATGCTAAGACTATTTTAATTGTGATACTGTACTGCTTCCTTTAGCAGATGTCTGTTAGTGTTTGTGCTATAAAATGTAAAATAAAATAGAAGTAAAGCAGTATGCACATTAGTGTGTATGGTAAATGGGACGAAATAACCAGGTAATGGGACATTGGAATGGCTGCAGGGGGACTCAGGGGACATATTTTGGTTGTCTGTTCTTCAGTTTGCATCTGAAAGTTGGTATCCTACAATTTAACTCGTGAGGGAGGGGTTACATAATCAGCGTACAGATTTGTACCCATTTTTCACGGGCCTTGTCCAGATTTTTGATGTTTCCAGGTTGAGAAGTATGCACGGGGGACAGGTACAAGTCTCAGAGATTGCCCCTTCTGTGGAACAGGCTTCCCATCCATATTAAGAAAATCTCTCCCCTGCACTTTTTCAAGCAAAACTTGGACCCAATGATGTGGAAATAGTAAATTTATCCCTGGTCTGGCAGCTATGTCTCTGTCAGAGACAAGTCAATAGACAGCAAAATGCCCAAATACAAATAATCTAATAAAAAAAAAAAACACTGAAACCAAGAAATTCACCAAGGCTAGCACAAGTATACGGAGACAAATAATTATTAGCATAAAAGACTGTTATTCACTTTGGCCTACCATAGACTTCTTCCAAATAAACTTATGTTTGCATTCAGCCCATTTTATATGGTAAATAATAATGCACTTTTAATAACGATTTCAATAATTTAATTGAAAAACATTAAATTCAATCAATACAAACCTTAACATAAATCAAATACAAATGTTACTAAAACACATATCTCAAAAAGAAAAAACACAAGCTACTTTTGCACTTTCAATCTTTTATCTTTTTTAAAAAAAATAATATTAACAGAATAAAAATTTATTCCAGGGAATTTGTCAGTCCCTAATTTCAACTGCCATAGTGTCGCTCTCTGTTCAACTTTATTTCTATACTCACCTCCTCCAAGGTCTCTTGGTACTTGTTCATGAACATAAATTAAAATGTCTTATTTTCCTTGAATATAAGTGTATGTTTGTTTAAGGCATTATTGGTGAATGTTTTTTATAGAATTAGAAGTTATGTCCTTACCATAACGTTCCATGTGGAGTGTTCATCTCGCCTATGTTCTTACACCTGGGTTCGGAGCCGATCCTCGGCTCCGTGTCGGCCGCTTTGCAAGCTCTGCATCGAGAAGAAGCTCGAGACCAACCTAACTCCCACAATCCCCCTCTGCCTTTACCTCAGATCTAGTTTGCAAGCAAACCAGAAGTCAGAGAGAGTAACACATTCATGCCAAAATAACATAACTGCAAGAAACACCTATACATATATATATATATATATATATATATATATATATATATATATATATATATACATATATACACAACAACTGCGTAATGCAGAAGCAGGATAAACCAAACCAGACACCAAACTGGACGTTCTTCCTGAGGGTGGGAGGGTGGGAATGTAAGAACAAAGGCGAGATGAACACTCCACATGGAACGTTATGGTAAGGACATAACTTCTAAATGTGAGAGTGTTCAATCTCGCCGTTTGTTCTTACACCTGGGTAGCATCCCTAGCTCCATGTTCCTGAGGAACTCACGGGAGAACGTTCTTAGGCACAGTGGAACCAAAGGTTGCCCTGTCCCTAGAAACCCTGTCTACCTTGTAATGAGAAATGAATGTATGTGGTTTAGATCAAGTGGCAGCTGCACAAATAGTGTCTAATGGTAAGCGAGCTGCATGAGCCAGGGATGTAGATACTGATCTTGTAGAGTGCCCCTTGGGTTTGACAGGTAAAGTTTGTTCCGAAGTAACATAAACAAATATAATGCAATCAGTTAGCCATTTGTAAAGGGTTCGTTTAGTAACTGCTACACCTTTCCTGCTGTCTGCAAAGGCTACAAAAAGTTGATCTGTTTTCCTGTGATCCTTTGTTCTATCCAGGTAAAATCTAAGTTGTCTATGAACATCCAACTTGTGTAACATATACTCCAACTTATTGGAGTGGTTTTTGAAAAAGGTAGGGAGTTCAATGGATTGATTAATGTTATTAATGGAGCAAACTTTGGGGAGAAAGGACGGATTAGTGCGAAGAGATACTCTGTCAGAGTGAAAGATCAAATAAGGGTGTTTAATAGAAAGAGCCTGAAGCTCTGACACCCGCCTAGCGATGTAATGGCCACCAAAAGAGGGTCTTCCACGACAAATACTTCAATGGACAAGAGGAGGCTGGTTCAAATGGAGGTAGCATCAATTTAGATAATAAAAGGTTCAGATTCCAAGGTGATGTAGGAGTTCTAACTGGTGGTCTAATATGGAAAGATCCTTTCAGAAAGGCCTTACAAAGTCTGTGAGCCATAATAGGAGCCCCACATTCTTCCACATGAAAGTTGGAAATGGCAGCCAACTGCACTCTTAAAGTGGCAGGAGAAGCTCCTTGGTGGAACAATTCGGTTAAAAACTCCAAGATCTTATTTAAGGGAGCTATAACAGGGTCCAATTGTTGTGTATTTGCCCAGTAAACAAAACGCTTCCATTTACTAGTGTAAGTCTTTGTAGTGGAAGCTTTATGAGAAGCCACTAGTATATTCTGAACTGCAGGTGAAAGAAGATCAGACCTGGCTAAGTAGGGAAGCGGAGCAGCCAAGCTGCTAGTTGGAGTGACAGTAGCGAGGTGGGGAGCCCCTGACGAGTGGGTCATTAGATCCGGCCCCGGGTCCAGGATCCAGGGTTCCCGAATGCGGTGTGCCAGAAGAAAGGGAAACCAGATTTGACGAGGCCAGAATGGGGCAATGAGGATAATCGTCCTTTGCAGGTTGTTGGCTTTCTGCAGAAACTTTGCAATCAGGGAAAGGGAGAAAAAGCATAAGGGAGACCCGGGGGCCAATCGTGAACCAGAGCGTCCCTGGGGACTTCCCCTGGAGGGGTAATAGGGCAAAATAGCTTCTGCATTTGGCGTTCATTGGAGATGCAAAAAGATCACAGGAAGGCTGGCCCCATTTGCGAAAAATCTCCTTCGCAACTGACTGTTTGAGGGACCACTCGTGAGGCAACAGGATTGCTCTGCTCAACCTGTCGGCTATGACGTTGGATGACCCCGGGATGTGCGTTGCAATCAGAAAGCGACCCGTGGACTCCGCCCATTGCCAGATTCTCATGGCCTCTCTGCATAGCTGATAAGACTTGGTTCCCCCTTGTTTGTTTATGTCCGTCTGAACTGCAATAGTCCCTAGAGGAAGAAGGGGAGCAAAGTGTTGCAACGCTAGAAACACTGCCCTCAACTCTAGAACATTGATGTGCAGATTGTACTCTAAATTGGTCCATTCGCCTTGGACTGTCTGTCCCTGAAAGATGCCCCCCCACCCTATCAGGGAAGCGTCCGTGGTCACCGTGGCTGTCGTGGGTAGCACAAATGGTCTTCCGCTGGAAAGGTTGCAAGTCCGGAGCCACCAGGCTAGGTGTGATTTGCATGTGTTTGTGATCAGAATTTCGTGTGTCAGAGGTAGCTGTTGGAACGACCATTGTGCAAACAGTAGCCATTGTAGAACTCTCATGTGCAGTCTTCCCAATGGTATCGCAATCAGAGAAGCTGATTTTTTTTTCCCCAGTTTTGCTGGGGATTTTCTGGATGACAGAAGAAGAGATATGTGGCTTTGTAGTGAGTCTATCCTTTCTGGAGGAAGTCTTAGAATTAAACGATGCGTATCCAATTCTGCTCCTATGAATGAGATATGCTGTGATGGCTGTAGTAAAGATTTTTCGAAATTTACGGAAATTCCGAGATGAACACAAAGCTGCAGTGTGTAATCCCTGGCCTGAATCAGTTGACGCTGGGTGGTGGCAGAAAGGAGCCAGTCGTCCAGATACGGAAACACCTGGAATCCCAGGCGTCTCAAGTGAGACGCTACCACTGCATGCATTTGGTGAAAACCCTGGGTGCTGAGGTCAGACCAAAGGGCAGGGCTCGAAACTGAAAGTGGTTGGCTCCCAGCCGGAAGCGCAAGTGATCCCTGGATGCCCTGGCCATTTTGATGTGGTAGTATACGTCCTTCAGATCTATTGAGCACATCCAGTCGTCCTTCTGTAAAAATGGAAGGATCGATTGAAGCGTGACCATCCGGAACTTTTCTTTCTTGACGAAGGTATTGAGATTGCTTAGGTCCAGAATCGGCCTCCAGTCCCCTGTCTTCTTTGGAACTAAAAAGAACCTTGAGTAAGTTCTGAATCCTCTTTGGTCCGCTGGGACTGGTTGGATTACTCTTTTTTTCTAGCAGCTTTGAAATTTCTATAGCTGCAGGGTCTCGCAGATGGGGCGGCACATCTGGGAGTCTTTTCTTCGGAATTGGGGGCAATAGGAAGGGTATTCTGTAGCCTCTGGTAACAACGCTTTTTACCCAGTTGTCTGATGGAAGATTTTGCCAGGCCTGAGGGTATAAAGCTAAGTGACCCCCGACTGCCTCCAGAGCAGGACAGTCGGGCCTCCTCTCAGGAGTGCTGGAAAGGTTTGCCAGGGGGTGTATCCCTGTCACCTTGGTTTTGGACCCCTCTGCCGCCAGGGCGTCTTCCACCTCTGCCCTCCTCTGCCTCTAGAGGCATCACCCTGTGTGCCTGGGAAAGATCCTTGGGGTTTTCGAAACCACATTTTTCCACCACGTTGCCCTTTGGGGTACGGTCTGGATGGGGTGGAAAAACGGACTCCGACAGCAGACAGAGTCTTTCCCTCTTGCTCACACCGGGTAAGGGTCTCCTTTACTTTGGGGCCAAAGAGAGTGGCACCATGAAATGGGGCGTTAGTAAAGGAAGACTTGAAGGCTTCCGCAAATGAACATAAGCGCATCCAGGATTGTCTACGAAGAGCAATCGCTGAAGCTGCTGCCCTACTCGATCCTCGGCTGCGTATGAGATCAGCCTCATGGACGAGTTTGCAATAGATGTAAGGGTATTGAGATGTGCTGTAACCTTTTCTGAAACAGCAGCATCTGTAGTACCCTGGAGGGTATCTCCCAACTCTTTGATTAGATCCCTCTGTAGCCATGTGAAGTGGGTCAAATAGTTCAGGGATCGCATAGAAAAAGCCGCTGAACTAAAAATGCGCTTCCCATACCTGTCCATAGTCCTAGAATCTCTGTTAGGCGGATGGACAGATGAGGAAGATTCAGACATCTCCTTTTTTGTGGCCGCTGCCACCACCATAGCGTCCACTGGCACTCCCTTTGTCAGATAAGCCTTATCCTGAGGGGCAGTAATATATTTGTTAGGCTTTCTAGGGACTGGCTCCACCATGTCAGGCGTCTCCCACGCCCTTCGAGCAATCAACTCCATCAACTCATCGAAGGGCGGAGTGACCCAGGAGGAGGAAGGGCGAGCACCAAATGCCTTCAGCAAGACTGACTCATCCTCAGAAGGGGAAGGGCTTGCCAATCACCTCTCTGCTTTAGGATCTCCAGGATGTCAGAAAAGGAGACATCCTCTGAGGCTGACTTTGGGGACCCTTCTGACTCATCCAAGTCAGTGTCCGATGTCAATGATTCTTGTGGAGAATCTAAGTGTCTCCTCTTACACAATCTTTTCCTCGGAACTTCCTCGGAGGGGGCATCCGAAGAAGCCTCAGAGGAAGAGGGGGCACCCTCCAGGGGTGGCTGAGACACAGGTGCTCGACGCTTAGATGTAGCCGTGGGTGCAGAGGAGGATAACAGTCCTTTATTGGAAGGAGAAGCTGTTTCTGTTGATGTGGCTGTCTGGGTAGACAACACCTTCCTCATGAGGTCGAAGGCCCCCGGGTCCCGAGTCGAGGTATCTCCCGGTTCCGAGGAAATTGGAAGAATCCCCGAGACAGGCACCGAAGGCATTGACCCCGAGGACGGAGCCGAGTCGATCCGAGGCCCCAAGAGGGAGCGTCGGAACCGAAACATCGGTCCGACTCTCAGTCCCGGATCCAAGGATGGATCTTCGGCTCCGAGACTCCGGTACCGGATCCGACGGAGTCGAGGTGAACGGAGCCGACCGAGAGAAAGACGGTTCTGGCACCGAGGGCTCCACAATCACCAGATCAGCCTCTCCCGGCTCCGAAGACTGGATAGGTTTTGGAGGAGGAACAGGTGGAGATAAGGGAAGGCCTTCGAGTCTCGACACCAGCTGGGAGGAGACAGAGATGAGCTTGGATAAGGCCGTATTCTCCATTAATTTCTGCACCACGCGGTCTACATCGGTGTCGGAGAGGGGTCTGGAAGAGCGCGTCGAAGGAATCGAAGATGGAGCCGACCTCAACAGTGCCGGGGGAGGGAGCTCCGTCACCGGTTCCAAGACTCGAGGCTCGGAAACTGACAACAGTTCAACACTTGGCCCCGAAGTCTGTGGAACCGGTGATCGAACTTTAACTGAAGAGCTCGGAGCCGATGACCTGGGCTCCGACGTCTTCGATTCCTTCGAGGATTTGGATGTCTGGTCTGATGCATCCAGAGCCTCTTGAAAAGTAGGTTTAAGAAGACCCCTATCCATAAGTTTCCTGCGCCTATCTGTCATGACCCTTCCACTGAAAGAATGACATATTGAGCAGTCTTCTTGCAGATGGAGAGGGCCAAGACAGTAGATGCAGGAACTATGATTATCAGTTACCGACATCTTCTGCCCACATTGGCAGCGTTTAAAGCCAGACTTCTTTCTCAGACATGTCACAATTTTAGGTACAGCTAACAGAGAAAAAAATCAATGTTATGTCAAGTCCAGTAATTTTGTCTAATCCAGAAACTTATGTCAAATCCTGTAAAAAGTCAATCCAGTAGTCAATCCAAGTAAAAGGGTGGGGTAGGCCCCGAGGGAAAACTCTAATAAAGTATAAAAAGGACTTTATATGGAACCGAGAATTCCTCGAAACACTACTAACACACACACACACACAGTCACTTAAGACAATATTTTTAGAAAAAAATTTAGAAGAAATATAAGAAAATTATAAATCTTAGCTTAAGGTTGCTCGAGCTCATCAAACTGATGCGAACGCTGCAGCGGCAAACTAGATCTGAGGTAAAGGCAGAGGGGGATTGTGGGAGTTAGGTTGGTCTCGAGCTTCATCTCGATGCAGAGCTTGCAAAGCGGCCGACACGGAGCTGAGGATCGGCTCCGAACCCAGGTGTAAGAACAAACGGCGAGATTGAACACTCTCACATTAAAGATGTTCTTTAACACATTTCTGCAAGCATCTTACAGATATCCCTATATAAAATCAATCACATCCAGAACACACACTTATATAAAAAATCCCTTCTGTCATACAATTATATACCTCTGATATTACTAACATCCTGTGTAGGCGTTTTAAATTCACAATCCATTTTATTTCATGTTTTTCAGTATTAGTTCTAACATCACCTCCCCTTATATTTGGTAAATACACCTCAAGTACAAGAAATGTAAATTTATGCACAAGTCCTTCCTTAGCTACATGTTTACCCAGCATATGTTCACATCTACTTGACTATACAGATGTTCTCCGATTCTGTCCCTAAAACACTAGTTCATCTTGCTAACATAGTTAACTGTGACATATATCACAACATGCACAGTAAACAATATTCTGTGTGCCACAGTTAGCATAAAAATCTATATTATATTTACAACCTGTGACTGGGTGTACATAACAATCACTTTCACTAATAAAATTACAAATATTACACCCTCCACATTTACATGTCCCTCTGGGGCCTATCTCAGGCTTAACACCTCTTACAAGGTATTTATAACGTAACATTCTCTTACTAGAATTAAAATCTTCTTATGAGAATTTTGGTTCATTCCCAATAATTTCTTTAAATTTAGCATCTGAGGTATGTATATTCCAGTGTTTCTTAACAATATCACATACATGATATACATTATTAGAGTAATTCAAACATAGCCTCACAGAATCAACATTTCCAACCTTATTAGTCTGACAGTCATTATCATTGCTAAAATAGAAGTTATGTTCTTACCATAACGTTCCATGTTAGTTGTCTTCTTCTCGCCTTCTTCTTGCTGGATGGGTTCGGAGCCGACCTCGGCTCCGACTCGGACACTCTAAAAGCTCGAGAGTTGGTTCCACCGGCTCGAGGCTCCCCCTATATCCCACAATGCTAGGCGTGAGTTACCTCAGATCTCGTTTGTAAGCTAGGCCCAGCTTATAATAGCAATAGAATAACTATAACCAAAGTCCACCTCTATAAACCAGGGAGAAGAGAAGGGTGACCTACATCCTGATCCAGGAAAATATGCACAGCAGCATATACCTATAGTAAAGAGGTGGTAGAAAGAGAGGTCACAATCAAACTCCTCTAGGTCTGTCCAGGCCAGGGGGAAGGAGGGTGGGACACAAGAAGAAGCGAAGAAGACAACTAACATGGAACGTTATGGTAAGAACATAACTTCTATATGTTAAGTTGTCTATCTCGCCTTCATTCTTGCTGGATGGGACCGCGTCCCTAGCACCTTGTCCCGGGTGGCCTAACGGAACAGACTCTTGAGAACAGTGGAACCAAAGTTAGCTCTATGCCTAGAGGCTAAATCCAACTTATAATGAGAAATGAAAGTGTGAGGAGTAGCCCAAGTAGCCGCTGCACAAATGGTGTCAATAGGCAGTCTGTCTTGGAAGGCTATAGAAGTAGCCAAAGCTCTGGTAGAATGGGCTTTAGGTTTGTTAGGTAGCTTTTGGTGTCTAATTTCATAAACAAGGGAAATCAGAGATGTTAGCCATCTGGATAATGATACCTTTGAAACTGAAAGTCCCTTTCTGCCTTCTGCATAAGAGACGAACAGCTGGTCAGATTTTCTGAATTGTTTGGTTCTATCCAAATAGTACCTTAACTGACGATGAACATCTAGCCAATGCAATTTTTGTTCAGACCTGTTAGAATATTCTGGAAAAAACACCGGGAGGTCAATGCTTTGATTTAGGTTAGACGCCGAGGCTATCTTAGGTAAAAAAGACGGGTTGGTTCGTAAAGATACCCTGTCCTTATGGAACAACAGATAAGGGGGTCGACAGCTGAGTGCATGCAGTTCTGAAACTCTTCTAGCTGAAGTAATAGCTACCAGAAAGAGAGTCTTCCATGATAGCAATTTTAAAGAACAGTAGGCTGCAGGCTCGAAAGGGGAGAGAATCAAAGAACTGAGAACTAAATTTAGGTCCCAAGGAGGAGGAGGATTTCTTACCGGAGGTCTGAGTAGAAAAACTCCTTTCAAAAAGGCTTTGCAAAGCTTGTGGGACATGATGGCAGACTCTGAAATGCCCACATGAAAGTTAGAAATAGCTGCCAATTGAACTTTAAGAGTAGAAGGAGATGAAACTGCATGGAAGAGTTCAGCTAGAAAATCAAGGACCATTTGGATGGAAGCAGTGAAAGGATCTATGTCCCTTCCTTGAGCCCAATAGGCGAAACGTTTCCATTTACTCAAATAAATCTTTCTAGTGGAAGATTTATGGGAAGCTATCAAAATATCTTGGACAGAGTGAGATATTTGAGGAAGCCTGGCTAAGGTTGGAATTGGAGGAACCAAGCAGTGAGGTTCAGAGAGGGAAGGGAGCGATGAAACTGACCTGACTGATGGATCAAAAGATCTGGAACTAGGTCCAGATGCCAAGGTCGCCCCAACAGAAATTGATGTAGAAAAGGGAACCAAACCTGTCGAGGCCAGTAAGGAGCAATGAGGATCAACAAGGCCTTCTGAGCGATAGCTTTCTGTATCACTTGAGAGATTAGTGGGAAGGGAGGAAATGCATACAGAAGTCCCCGGGGCCAAACTTGGACTAGAGCGTCTCTGCTAGGCTGACCTGGTAGAGGGAATAGGGTGAAAAAATCTCTGCACTTGCTGTTTTGGGGTGTAGCAAAAAGGTCGCAGCAAGGCTGACCCCACTTGAGAAAAATTTCTCTCACAACAGAGTCTTTCAGAGACCACTCGTGAGGCATGAGGATAGCTCTGCTCAACTTGTCCGCGATTTGATTGGACTTCCCAGGGATGTGCGTTGCTATCAGAAACCGCTGAGAAGAAATCGCCCATTGCCACAGTCTGAGTGCTTCTCGACACAGGGGGTAGGTCCCGGTTCCGCCTTGTTTGTTGATATACCACACTACAGACATATTGTCTGTCTGGATTGCTATCGTTCCCAAGGGAAGAGAGTCTTGAAGGGCTTGCAATGCTAAAAGCACTGCTCTCATCTCTAGAACATTTATGTGCAAGTGGCATTCGTCTGGTTGCCATGTGCCCTGGACAGTTCTGCCCTGATAATGCCCCCACCCGATCAGGGAGGCGTCCGTTGTCAGAGTAGCAACCGGAGGAAGGGACAAAGGGTCTTCCCAATAAGAGCTGAGGGAAGACATCCACCACAGAAGATGATTCCTGCATGTCTGCGTAATCATAATGGTGTGGGACATCGGAAGTTGCTGGTATGACCATTGTGTGAAGAGCATCCATTGAAGGATTCTCATGTGGAATCTGGCTAATGGAAGCAGAGGTATGGCAGCCGCCATAATCCCCAACACTTTCAGAACTAACCTGGCTTTGACTCTGTTGCTGCTGAAGAGGAGTGAGACCAGTTTGTGTATGTCTGCTATTCTCTGATGTGTTAGTCTGCAGACATGTTGACTGTGTCTAGATTTGCGCCTATGAAGGTAATAGTACGACAAGGCGACAAAACAGACTTTTCGCAATTTATTGAAATGCCTAACTTTTGACAAATGCGAAAGGTGTAGTCTCTGGCCATTAGGAGAAGATGCTTGGTGGGAGCTGTGAGGAGCCAGTCGTCCAAATATGGAAACACCTGGAATCCTTGACGTCTCAGGTGAGAAGCTACCACTGCCATGCATTTGGTAAACACCAGGGGCAGTGGTGAGACCAAAGGGCAGGGCCCTGAATTGAAAATGACTGGTTCCCAGCCTGAAGCGGAGGAATCTTCTGGAGCGTCTGTTCATTTTTATGTGATAGTACGCATCCTGAAGGTCTATAGAGCACATCCAGTTTCCCTTTCCCAAAAGGGGAAGGATGGACTGCAGCGTGACCATCCGAAATCTTGTTTTCTTAGGTTCATAGATTAGGTTCATAGATTAGTACTAAGCTAACTGCCCTTGTGAGCCATTTTAAGCCTAGTCAATTGTCTTTTGTGAGACTCAAACCTTTCACCTTGTGTTTGAAAGACAAACACCTTAACCATTAGGCCACCCTCCCAACCATCTTGACTGACTTGTTCAAGATAATGAGATCCAAAATTGGTCTCCAGTCCCCTGTTTTCTTTGGAACTAAAAAGAACCTGGAGTAGATTCCGGATCCTTATTGGTCTGCTGGAACTGGCTGAATTGCTCTTTTTGCAAGCAGCTTTGAAATTTCCAAAGCTGCAAGATCCCTTTGAGCGGGTGGAACATCTGGAAGGGATTTTTTTGATTGGTTTGGAATGCGAACGAAGGGAATGGAATAGCCTTTGGAAATGATGGACTGTACCCATTTGTCTTGAGTCAGGGATAGCCAGGCTTTTGGGTACAGTGACAATCTTCCCCCGACTGCCTCCGAAGGTGGGCAGTCGGGCAACACCTCAGGGATGCTGAAAACGAAGGTGGGCAGTCGGGCAACACCTCAGGGATGCTGAAAAGGCTTATCAGAGAAGACTTCTCGATTGCCCTGGTTCTGCGGACCCCCCCCTGCCTCTAGGGCGACGTCTACCATTGTTGTTCCCCCCTCTGCCTCTGGCGGGGAACCGACTTTGTGCATCAGGCGAAGTCCCTTGAGATTGTTTGCGGAACCACATTTTCCCACTTTTCTGGCCTTTGGGGTAAGGCCTAGAAGGAGTAGAAAAACGGACTCAGACGGCAGAAAGAGTCTTGCCATCTGTCTCGCACCTAGTCAAGGTTTCTTTCACTTGAGGACCAAAAGAGATGATCCATCAAACGGGAATTAGTGAAAGACGTTTAAAGGGGTCCGCAGTTGCATAGCCGCATCCAGGCATGCCTGCGTAAGGCCACACCTGTCCCTGCGGCCCTGCTCGCTCCATCAGCCGCATAAGAAAGGAGGCGCATGGAGGAGTTAGCTATGGAGTTCAGGGTAGCCAGCTGAGTGTTCATCTTGTCTTGAAAACCTGCAGCCGTAGGATCCTTCAACATGTCACTCGCTTCTTTGATCAAGTCTCTTTGAAGACGAGTAAAATGGCATAGGTAGTTCAGCGAACGCATAGCAAAGGTCGCTGACGAGAACATCCGCTTCCCGTACCTGTCCATAGACCTAGATTCTTTGTTAGGGGGATGAACAGGCACTGAAGGATCAGCTAGTTCCTTCTTGGTGGCAGCAGCTACCACCATAGCATCCACAGAAACACCTTTTGTGAGAAACTGCTTGTCAGTTGGTGCTGTTATAAATTTGGAGGGTCTCCTGGGGGTAGGGTCCACTGAATCAGGAGCCATCCAGGCCTTCTTTGCAACCACCTGCATGAGGGGATCAAAGGGGGGACACCCAGGAGGTGGAAGGGCGAGAGCCAAACGCCTCAAGATACACAGATTCATCCTCCGAAGGGTTAAGGGCTGGCCAATTTCCCCTCTGTTTCAGGATCTCTAGAATGTCTGCGAAAGAGACATCTTCAGAAGGGGAACGTGGGGAACCCTCAGAATCCTCTAAATCTGTGTCAGAGGTGACAGACTCAGGTGAGTCTATGTGCTTCCTCTTACACTTTCTCTTCCTAGGGGGCTCCCCTGCCAATTCAGGAGAGGCCTCGGAAGAGGATGAGATCCTCACAGGGGATTCTTGAGGAGCTTGCTCTCTGCGGTCTGGGATGAGGGAGTGAGTCGACATAACCAAAGGCACCGAAGTGGGAGGGGCGGACGGAGCCGACTGTGGAGTCGAACAAGGTTCCAACACACTCTGCATGACCTCGAACGCACCCCTGTCAGGCAGAGCCAGAGGGCCCCGCTCCGAGAAGCTGAGAACCTCCCTCGGCACCGACAGAGATGGCTCCGAGGCCGATGTCGGAGCCGAACTCACCAGCGCCGAAGCACCGAGAGGGAGAGGGGGTCGGATAAGGGTCCGATGCCACTCACCCCCTCGGAGCCGACAAGGGAAGCCCGGCGCCGAGATTCTTCAAAAGAAGAAATCGGAGCCGACGACGGAGCCGAAGACAAATGTATCGGCTCCGATGCTACCATAGTCTCGGTCCCGAGACGCCCCGGCTCCGAGCTCAAAGGAGTCGGAGGAGGAATATTTATTGGAACAAGTTGAGACATCGACTGATGAGTCGGACTCTGGAGCATTTGGGCCAGTGCCTCGGACTTCAAAAGTCTACTCACTACCCTCTGGAGGTCGTGATCTGAAAGCCTCGATGACCTGGAGGAGTGAGATCTATGGCTCCGTTCAGACAGCAGGGGAGACGCTGGAGCCGAATGAACGGAGCCAAGGGACGGTGACCTCGATCTCTTTCTAGATGTCGGCTCCGATGGTCTGATCGGAGCCAACCCAGGAATCTCTAATGCCTCGGCTCCGGCCGGAGCCGAGGAAACCACGGATACTGCAGTCAAAGACTCATTGGCTCCAGCCGGAGCCGATGAAGCAGTAGGCTTCGAAGCCTTAGGCCTCGACTCTGAAGCTGGAGCCGAGGTCTTAGAAGCCTTAGAAGGTTTCCCAGAAGACACAGAAAGGGAACCTTCAGGCTTAATTAAACCCCTCAAAATGAGTTTATTTTTTCTCTCCTGCAGGACTCTAGGGCTGAAGCCATGGCATACAGCACAAGAGTCCTGCAGGTGTAAAGGTCCCAGGCAATACACACAAGAAGTGTGACCGTCTGTCAGAGACATTTTCTGACAGCACGAGTCACACTTCTTGAAGCCTGAGACCTTTGTATCCTTGGACATATTCAAGGAACCGAAGTGTAATCACACACAGAAACACACACACACACAGATTACACTGATAGGGTTCAATGGGAATTATTTAAACTAAGGGTAAGTTAAATAAAACTCCCTAATTAAACACATACACACCCTAAGGAAAGGGAAGGAAGGGCCCGAAGGCCTTAGGGAAAGAACTATAAGTTCTTTAGAAAAAAAGGGGGCTGGATAAAAGGTAGAAGGGATAATAAGTCCACTACACTAAAGGGAAAGAAAAATACACTAAGCTAGCCTAAGTCTAAAGAATTTAAACTAGTCTAACTTTCACTAACCTGGAGCCGGTAGAAAACACACCTCAATCGCTGTAGCGGCAAACGAGATCTGAGGTAACTCACGCCTAGCATTGTGGGATATAGGGGGAGCCTCGAGCCAGTGGAACCAACTCTCGAGCTTTTAGAGTGGCCGAGTCGGAGCCGAGGTCAGCTCCGAACCCATCCAGCAAGAATGAAGGCGAGATAGACATCTTAACATTAATGGTTTAGCTTTTGTCTGATGACAGGACAACACTTCATTCTGTACTTGACTTATCAGACTCCTGATAACCTCTCTGATATCAGTCCCTAATGTCAAATGAAAAGTACATATCACCAACTCTATCATGCAACCTTGCAATCCTATAAAACTGACTCTTCATTACATTTTTTTTTAAATACCTGGGGTGCATACTTTGCACATGTAACTAATTGTTTTTTTACACGTTTTCTTATATGCAGTTGTATTAATCCCATGAATAGTTCTCTTTATATATACATCTAAAAAAATTATTTTGACTTGAGAATACTTAAAAGTAAATTTCAAATAATCAGTGGTACTATGTAAATAGTTAATAAAACTATACAAAGACTCTATAGATACTGCCCAAATAAAAAAGACGTCATCCGCAAACCTAGCATAATGCAAAACTGAATCACGATAACCATTCCTTTCATCAAAAATAAATTCAGACTCCCATTGTACTAGCACTATTTTGGCATAGGTATTAGCACACATGGTGCCCACTGCTACACCCACCTTCTGAACCAGAAAATGTGAAGTTACCCATAAGGATGACATCTAATAATAAGCAGATCAAGTACATCTGATTGGGGTATAAGTAGAGTTATTGCCAAGAAAAAAGTCTAACTGACTCATTCCATCAACATTTGGAATAACATTAAACAATGATGTTATATTCATAGTAACAAAAAATATTAGTCACTACCGTTATTCTCTACCCACTGTGACAATTTATTAAAAAAAAAATCCAAGTATCACAGATAATAGTCTCCTCTGTGTCAACAATTGGGTGTAGTCATTTGTCAACATAAATACACAAGGGCTCTGTAACCCAACCCCTCCCTGAGACTATAGGTCAACAACTGTCTATGACACCTTCCATTAATAAATCATGTACATATGAATATACATGGTTAACAATTGTGTCAACTTCAGATCTAAAACATTCAGAATAGGTCAGTATATCATTCAACATTTCCAACATGGCATCAATATATCGAGTGGTATCCATAACAATCCCTCTCCCTTTATCTGCTGGACATATATACAGATCTTGACATTAAATCAGTTCATCAAGAATCTTATAGTGTGTACTACTCATGTTAAAAAAGTTTTTCTTCACTGCTCCAGTATTAAAGATTACAAATCTCTTCTTCACAAATCTTACTGAAAGCCTCTACCAAAGGGGGGGGTTTACCAGAACATCAGTGCCAGGTTTCTTAAACAAGTTCTCGGTGTTACTTGTATTACCATAAGATAGTTTCAAAGCAATATTGCAAACATACAATTTGAAATCCAATAAAATATTATGTAAATTTAATCCTATAGCCGGTATAAAGGATAGACCAAAATTTAGTACCTCAGTCTACTCTGGTGTTAACGTTCGAGATGATATATTCACAACTACACTTCTGGAACTTTCCAAGTTACTGCAGGCCCCAACTCCAACTGACACTTGCAACCTGGTCGACTCCTGCTCCTCAACCACCCTCTCAAGTCATGTTTGACCAATTCCGGCAGCTGCTTTTGTAAAAAAGGGCATTGATTGGTTGTGGGTACACGTTCATCATTCAATGCAGAACGTGGAACATTTAGAGCTGTATCTGTTTCATGGAGCTCTTCTCCCCGGGCCTCCACTGAAAACAGGCTCTCTGGGCCCAGTGGACTTCCCCGGTAATCAAACTGGAAATAAACAGATAACACATTTCATATATATATATATATATATATATATATATATATATATATATACATATATATATACACACACACACACATACACATACATACCCACACACACACACACACACCATACATATATATATACTAATTATTGGAAACTATCAGTGGTATCCCATTCTACTTCTGCCTGCTTGTTTTTTATACTTTTACTTGGGACGTTTTTCGCTCTGCATATATATATATATATATATATGTGTGTGTACACAGACACAGACACGCACACACACACAGACACACACACACACACACACACATTTATAGTATATATATATATATATATATATATATATATATATATATATATATATATATATACACACACACACAGCAAAAAATAGAGAAAACTAGTTGTACAGGAATGATAACAGCATAGGACGTCCTCAAATAAACAGTTATCCTAAATACTAATGTAAGGCTCTACTTAAAGATAATCTTGCATTCTTATTAAAAACAAGAAAACAGGATTCAGGCTGGTATTGCTTGTATAACCCATGGTTTATTAAGTAAAAAACAAAAGCTGAGCACTTTCACTCTTGTAAAAGCTTCATCAGATCCAAGTAACAAATAATATATGTATTTCAATTTACCATAAAAAAAGTCATATAAATTACAATGAGAGCAATAATGCAAGACCACATAAACAGATCATACTACTCGTGATGTCAGATCCCTTACCACTTCATTGGTACATAGGTTATTGTTAAATCTGATAGTATGAAGGGACATTATCATTCCCTTTGGTACAAATAATGCATTTCTTTGCATTCAGTTTGAGAACGTGACTAAGACACCAGTCGCTGGTCTGTGCAAGACCCTCCTGAAGTACACTGAAATCATTTAGAGATTCAGTAATTGCACTGTCTGCAGTCATCCACAAATGTGTTCAGCCACAGCCCCTTAGTTTTGGCCTAAACTTCTGAGAAGTATATACCAAAGAGTAGGGGGCCCATCACTGACCCTGTGGCACCCCACTGGTGACAGGTCTGCTGGTTGATGTGGAGTCACCCATTCTGATAGTGTATAATTGGTTTGTGAGTCAGTTGGCAACCCATCTTACAACAAAGGGATTCACATTCAGTTAATTTCTAAGTTTATCGGTAAGCCCGAGTGTGGGATTGTATCAAAGACCTTTACCAAGTCAAGGTATGCTAATTACACAGATTTCCCCTCATCAATGGCCCTGGTCACATTTTCGAAGAAATCCACCAGGTTTAACAGGCAGGATCTGCCCTTGATGAGGATGAACCGAGTCAGATCCAGGGTTTAGACGTTACCTGTGTCTTTATTTATGAGGTCCATGATGATACATTCCATGGCCTTACAGATGAGGCTGGTCAGACTTATGGGTCTACAATTCCACGGGTCTGTTGCTAAGCCACCTTTGTGGAAGAAAATAACCATTGCTGTTCTCCATTCCACAGGAACAAAGCCTGTAGATAGGCTATGATTGAATAGGGTACATAATGGTGATGGTAGTTAATGTTTTAGTTTGTTTAGAAGATGGCCTAAGATGCTGTCTGGTCCCAAAGAGGCTGTGTTTTTTGCCTTAGACAAGGCTTTAATGACCTGCTCTTCAGATGTGCAGAGTGGGGGGAATGCTGAGAGCAAGATTTATTTTTGCCAAATCTGTCTGCTAGCAGGTTTGCTATCTGTAAGGGATCAGTGTGTGTGATGCTGTTTATCACATGCTTAGGTCCTACCTTTTAGGCTACATATGTAGCTTTTAAAGATCTTATGGTTATCCCTGGATGTGATTGCTAGGTTTTTCTCAAAGTTACCCTTAGAGGATTTGACATGTTGTCTTTTTAGCCAGTTGAAGCTGAACAGGGTGCTTTTCCATTGTCTGGGCTTCACCTTAAATTTCTTAGACAGCAACTTTTTGCATTTGTTGTAAAGTTTGTTGATGCTGGATGTCCACCAGGGTGGCTTGTTTTTACTAGGGGCTCTGGAATTGATTTTCTCTGGAAGAGCTGAGTCTATACACTTACACAAGTAATTGTACAGGGTTCCAGTCAGAGGAGCCCGTAGGAATTTTTGCAAGGGGGTGCAAACCCAGAGCCCCCCCCCATGCAGCCATTCAAGTGTTCCATTACTTGGGCATTTCTCCCCAGTTGCCATAAAGACTGTTCAAAACGCACTGTGTACATACCATTTTATGCTTTACTTCTACAATGATTACAGGTATTTGGACTTAATTTACAACTTTTATTGCAAATTTTATAGCACAAACACTGGTAGACATTTGCTAAACAAAGCAATAGTCTTACAATGAAAACAGACTTGGCATTAAACATTCTCTACCTTTAAAACTCACATTCACTGAAACAGCATTGAAACTCATATTCAAAGAAAATGCATCTGGCCAGTGGCAGGTTATGTTTTCCTTTAGGTTATTTTCAAATCATAGACCCCTTGCACACATTTTAGGACTATGCAAAGTTATGATTCACCTTTCTGATTGCATTAATTATAATATATAATTGAATTATATTCCTTGTATAATATAGCACCAGTTGTTAGAGTGTGTTTTAAATTTACAGTTTTGAATATTTTTCAGTAAGCAATGAAACAAAACATATGTGCCAATAATGGCAAACTGCCCAATTCATAATATTTCAATCATAAAAGGCCACTCAAAATCTCTGTAGAAGTAAAAGTCATCTGAACAGTTCCATATTAAAGAGATCTGAAACTAATGAAGATGTTATTGCTAGAAAACAATATTTCAGTATTTATCTACAAATTCAGTGCCTGCTGCCTCATATTTATGTGTTTTTTCTGGCAAATCACTGAGGACTGAAGTCAGAAAATAATGGCAGCCATTTGAGTTTTCAACTTCATATCCTCAGAAAATGCATACTAATGCAAACCTTGTTGTTTTATCCACTTTCTAAGGGGTTAGAGGGATGTATGTGTGTGTCATACCTTTCAACTGTACAGATTTTCACAGAATGTCCAAATTTTTGCCTTATATTTTTGGTCTGTTCCTCAAAAATTCTGTGGGTTTTTTTGGACAAATCACTGGGATGAGCTAAGGATTAAAGTTACTAAATAATGGCATGCATTTGAGTTTCAGATTTCATATCCTTTAGAAAATGCATTCTAAACACAAATCCTGTTATTCTAGCAACTTTCTAAATGTGTCCCTAGTTTTGGGTCTTTGTCCAGATTTTTTGTGTTAAGAAATTGAGAGGTATGGTGTGTGTGTGTGTGTGTGTGTGTATGTATGTATGAATAAGAGGGAGGTAGCATACCCCTCAGCTGTCCAGGTTTTTTGCAGAATGTCCAGATTTTTGCCCCATAGTCTTCCTAAAACAAAACTTTTTTTTTTAATTAAAAGAAAATTAATCTCACGGCCAGCCCATTCCAGAGGGGTGCAAGTGCACCCCCTTGCATCTGCCTGCAGGTGCCCTTGGTTCCAGTATAACCTTTGGTATAGTTACCACTTCCAGCTGGTGGTGGGGCTTGAAATGCATTCATACCTTCCCCTAGGAGGGTAAAGTTTGCCTTGGTGAAGTTCTGACTTCCCCCTTTGTGAGTTCTAGTGTTCGTGCCAGTTCGAAGGTGACATGTTTATGGTCAGATTTAACTAATGAGGGTCCAACAGTTGCGGTGGTGCATCTATTTGTCATGATAGTGAGTACCAGATCTAGTATGCTTTTTCCTCTTGTTGGGGTATGAACAATTTGTTTCAGGGCATTTGAGTTAAAGTCAAGAACTTTTATGCAAGTGAGTTAGGGCTAGAGTAGGTTTCCCAGTTGATGGTGGGATAATTGAAACCCCCCATGACCAGAGTGCTTGGCAATAGTTGAATTAACTCTAGTTTGGTCGAGTTGGACTCGTACACATCATGATTCATGGAGGGGGATCTATAACTAGCTAGGACTTGAATTGGGGTCTTTCCCACAGTAATCTGAACGTGGAGCAACTCCATGGAGATGTCTACTCTAACTAGTTGAGAGGTGAATTTATCCCCAACGTAGATAGAAACACCACATCCTTTGGTTCTCACATGTTCATATTGCAGTCTGAAGGTGTGGAAGGCATTGTAGCCTTGCAAGGCCGGGGTACCCTCTGAAGCCTTGAACCAGATTTCTGTGACCGTACAAACATCTACATCTTCTAGTGACAGAAGTGCTTCCAGGGTGTGCAGTTTTTGGTTTAAGCTCCTAGCATTTAGCAACATAACCCTTATTTTGTTATGGTTGGCAATTTTTCATGTCGGCAGTTTTGTTTGAGACCTTGCCTAAAATGGAAGTATGGGGGAGCAGAAGCCTTTGCTAGCAGCCGAAAGCCTAGTGGTGCCAGGTGCAAGCCATCTCTTTCAAAGCAGCAAGGTTTGTTGCCCATGTCATCCCAGGCTGCAGAAACTGGATCCCCTTCAAATGACACTAAAAACAAAGCCAATTATTAAAATAGATTATTTTTCGTTTATACTGTAACATCATTCTAGGTGGGGGTAATATGCTGCTCAAGGCTAGGGACATACCTGCCTGGGACACATACTCAGAGAGCTCAATCATGTCTCTCTTCATGTAATCCAGTTAGGTACATTTCAGGTCGTTTATTCCAACATGAGCTATGAATTAGTCATAATGGTACTTGTTGCCAAGAGACTAGAGTGCATGGGTGATCTGACGATCCCTAGCACCAGGCAGGCAGCTGACCGTGACGTTCTCATCTAACCTGGAGAGTGTGACAACCATGTCTCACTACAGAGTTTCCAATGACAATAAAATTTGTTTTTGAGTGTTATGCATTATGGGCTTGGTAGGTGAGACACTGGTGTTGCTATGTGTCTTGGGTGCTGTGGGAACTGTGTTAGATGTAGCAGTCTTGTGTTTTGGAGGTCTCTGGTGTTTCAGTTTTTTTGACAGAACCTTCATGTATGTAGATTTATGTGTTGGATGCATACTATGTGTATGAATAGTGGTACTATGTGCTTGAGTAGTGGTGGGCGAGTTGACAACCTCTTCTGTGTTACCGTTTTGAGTGCAAGAGAGCAGGGAGTCAAGATTATTGGTGTAAATACAGCTCTTGTAGAGGGTTGTCAGTGTACATGAGGCAGTTGCTACACTGCCTCAGGAGACCCAAGTTGACCAGGCTGGCAGAAGAAAAGTACAGTTGTGTACACTTAACCATAAATGTAGATGTTAGAGTGTATTGACTGTTGCAGTCATCACACTTGGGTTATCTGCCTGCAGGTAGCCCTCAGTTGGCCCAAATACCAGAGTCTTGGGATTTCTGCATCGGATGCTGTCGTTTCTTCCATGATGTCAGGTCGTCAGGAGTATAAAACAGGCAGCCAAAGCCATTACATCTGTTTTTCTTGCCCCAGATGTCAGAAGCCCCAACAAACAGGAAGCTAGTATATTGTGTGGAAAACCACCAGTAAAAAGTAAATACCACTGCCATAAAATATGGCCATATAGAGGATAGGTAGAAAGGATAGAGAAAAACAGGGGGCTGGAGGGAGGGAAACCAGGACTGCAACAGCGAATACACTCGAACATCTACATTTATCGTAAGTGTACACAACTGTACTATGTTCTTCGTGTTTCACTGTTGCAGTCATCACACTTGGGTTGATTCCCAAAGCTGAGGCAGGGTGGAGGCAGTCAATAGGAGTTAGGGCTGGCTAGCA
Source organism: Protopterus annectens (assembly GCF_019279795.1). Classification (NCBI taxonomy): domain Eukaryota; kingdom Metazoa; phylum Chordata; order Ceratodontiformes; family Protopteridae; genus Protopterus; species Protopterus annectens. Next base: position 381,013,090 of record NC_056735.1, on the reverse strand, counting down.
GGCCCTGTAAGACTGCTGTAGCAAATTCAGCTCTGGATTTAGAAAAAAAGGCAAGTGGTAATGCTTGGTGAAGGTGTGTACAGAACTCCAGGTCAAGGACGTCGGGAAGCATATGCACTGTACGCATTACAGTACAAATAATGTGAATGGGGGGGGTAGCAACAGGGCAAGCACTAGGACCCATGAGGAACCACCTTAGCTGTATCAAGAAAAGAAAAAAACGGTTGGGTATTGGATGAAAACATCATGACATGAGACTGCACTAGAATTTACAACTCATTTTATTATTGTTTCAGCCCGATTTTATATGGAAGATGTTAATTGCCCAATTAAAAGGTGTAAATGTTCCCTGGAAGATAGCAAAGCCACAAAACATGAAAGCAACTTCCTGGTTTTCTTTTGGGGTTTTCTCTTAATCCTTGATGCAGTCTTGATACTGTAATTTGTGTAAACTTTGTAGAAGTGGGGGGTGTCCTTGCTAAAGTTTAGAAGAGTACAGGCAAGAAAGCTGGTAAGTATGTTTTCTAAACCAGCATCTTTAAAAAAAATCAGAATTGTATTCTCTGCTGTTGTAAATTGGTGAATTCACTATCACTGCTCAGATTCGTTTGTCATTATTATTTTGGATAACTAATGGTCCATTTCTTCTCCATCTCTGCTATTCATACTTTTAAGTACCCGATTTTACTTCACATTTTTGTCCTACCCCATCCTAATTTTCTTGTAAATAATTAGGGATTACAGTAAACCAGTATTGTTGTTGTGTCTTTCGGCTTTTCCCAGTTAGGGGTTGCCACAGCGGAACTCCGGTCCGCTAATAATTGGTAGTTGATTTTTACGTGCCGAGTTACCAGCCCTGACGCACAACCTTCAACGAAGTTACGTCCATTCATGCATGTCTCCACGTAGAAGACGCTCTAGCTGAGAATCGAACCGGAGAGTGTCTTACTGTGAGGCGACAATGCTACCGCAGCACCATCACAGTAAACCAGTATTGTCTTACATTATAATCTCATACTTATTGTTCAGAAAATGTTTATGTTAAACTTGTCATCTTAACAACTTTTTTTAAATGTCCCACGTTTTCCCACATTGTTTTTGACTTTGCCCAGAATTCTTTAGTGAAGAAGTTGAGAGGTATGCTGCTTTTGTTGGCTGAATCCTGTGTTTTTGTATCTGTGCCACATTCAGACTGTATGCTGGGTTTAAATGGCTTAAAAGTGCTTCTTTCTTCATTATTTTAAGATTCTGTGCCAGTTGCAGGATTGACTAAGTTGCTCAGTGGCTGCCGTCCAAATTTTTTTTTTTGGCTTCTCATACACTTTGGAGCTTTAGATTGTGACAAGTTTGTCATTAGTGTTTGAAGCATGTGACGTAAGATAGGATGAGAAGGTATATTATGGAAAGTTAAAATATTTGGGATAGGAATTTCACAGTATAACTAGATGAAGGTTTTATAAACGTCAAATGAAAAAATTAACTTAAGTGGCCATTGAAATGACAGATGCAAGAGTGGGGCACTATGTACTGCACAACTGTTCAGCCCCGATTTGAATTGTGCTAACATGAATAGGGTGACGGAGAAGGTTTGGCTGTGAGAGGGAAGTTGATTGTTGAGCGAAGAATAATTCCTAAATGCAGAAGGTATGCACAGTTGTTATATATTAGAATTTTAACTTTTTTCTATAACGTGTACACAGATGGATTTTGCTACCTGCTTCTGCTATAATTAGATTTTGTGATTTCTTTATCTTTGTGTCTTTTCAAATGTCAGGATGTTGTTCAGAACTTCCATTTATAACAGATACATGTTCTAAACTTCTCTGTCTCTCTCTCACTCTCTTTTTTGTGACTGCTGTCATTCAAGCTGTTTTGAATATAGTCCCTTTTGATTCTGCAGTGGAATAAATGCAGTTTTGCAGTTTGAGTATAGACAGCAATCTGTGGGAAGGGCAGCTAGCTTAATAATACTGCTAAAGTTTGCCAGCCTCTATTAACAAGGGACTTAGCTTGGAAATCATTTCTGGTTGACAGTTGCTGGTAGTGGTTTTATGTGCATTAACAGCATTTAACATATTTCCTGACACTGTACTGCCAATGGAGAAGTTATAATTGACCCTGTAAAATAGCAAGCCTGTGTTGTGCTTTTTGATGTTTGATTTTTTTGTCTGCCCATGTCTCTGACCATACAATTAGAATAATGGGGGGTGGGAGGATGGCCTAATGGTTAAGGTGTTTGCCTTACAAACACAAGGTGCAGGGTTCGAGTCTCACAAGGGATAATTGGGCTAGGCTTAAAATGGCTTGCAAGGGCAATTAGCCTAGTAATAATCTATGAATCTATGAATAACATATGTCTACTTTGGGTATCTGTTGGCATTTTAATATGTTAACAGACATTTTGCATAAACAAAACCTTTATGTATGTTCAGATGTTAAGATATTTATTTTGTTTTGCAATACTCTTCATGGATAACTTTGTGGAGTGAAGTGGGAAGTTATCACTAAATTTGTCTCCTAATATATTGGCTATATCCTTGAAATCAGAATGTGTAATATTATACACTAGTCCAGTACATTTTTGGATATTTTTCCTTACTTTTATGACACAAATGAAGAAAGATTTGCAATTTATTTTGGTATGTAGAGCAACCTTAAGCTTTTCATTTCTAGTTGTACTCTCAAGTTCCTTTATGGCATGTCTCATTGTGGTCTCAAGGTAAGGGAGGGAGATTTTTGTTTTTATAATCTGCCATTATGTTCCTTATTTTGTTGTATAGTTTATTAATAAGGTAGTTCCACCAAAGATGTTTCTTCCAGAATTTATAGTTGTATTTAGGGTGCATGGATGCTGATTTTTCTATACAGCTGTTGGAGTTTTGCTACAAATTGGAAGTGAATGTGGCAGCCCTCTTAGGTGTGACCATTTTGAGGAATTATTGGGAATTTTTGTTTATGTCTTGTACAAGCTGAAGTAGATTTGCCCTGGAGAAGTCTCTAAAGGTGGTTTGGTGATGGGGTGTTATCACTGCACCTGACAGAGAAGGTGACTTATGGGTAGATTTCACTAGGGATGAAAAGATGCAAAGTGGGGTACAGGTGGGAGCTAGTTTGGTAATGGCCAAGTCAAGGGTATATGAGATTTTCGTGGGTAGTTTTTACAATTTATGCTAATGTTAAAAAGTCTAGAGAATGCCAAGCATATCCATTTTTTAGATGTGTAGGTGGGCCACTCAATGTTTAGATAAGTGTACCCCCTAGCAAGAAGATGTTTGGTTTGGTTTACTATCACAATATCGACATGCACGTGTGAAACGCAGCAAGCCAAATTGTCAAATCCGTACAGTAATGTACGAATTCAAAATTACATGGCCAGTTTTGACATACGATGGTATGCTACAATGCACAAAAAACACCCCGTGATTTAAACATCAGTTTGAAAAAGGGATCGTTGACATTCTGTGTGGTACGGTAATTTGTTCGACTTTATGAGGTTCATGCAATTGTCTGACGATAATGTGGTGGTCGCATATATAATAATAAACCATTTGATATTTAAACACTCAGTGGTGTTAAGGTACACTTCTTTATCACTGGGAGGCATTGGTGGGGATCTGTGGCTAGCAACAGAGTAGCAGCTGATTTTTTTTCATGGTGATTTAGATCTCCAGGAGTTCCAAATTAAGGTCATGGATAATTTCATGTGAGGTGATGGTGTTTGACAAATACAGATAATGCCCTCCAGCTTATATGTGAGGGACAGTGTCACAATTTATTAAAACACACTCACGAGTAGCCATCTGGGTACAGCACAGCTGGGGTAACGTTTAGCATAGAATACAAATGGGAAAATACTTTATGTGCTTTCCCATCGGGGTCAAATGCATGCTTGAACTAAAATGCCTGCTATTGTTTTGGTGTTTCATGTAAAAGATTAGCTTCCTGGCAGACATTTGCTGTGGGTGGAGGAGAGCAGCACTGTGATGGGGGTATGACTTGGACATGTACGTAAGGGGGGGTAGCAACATCATGATGATGAGGGTGTGGCTTAGTGGGGGCAGCAATTTGGAGTTGTGAGTACAAATTTGAAAATCCTGGCTACAACCCTGCTCCAGGTTGCAGCTTCCAGAATGTCCCTGGTAGGGACTCCCCTGAGAAATGCTGTATAGGTGCAAATAGCCCTAGTGGAATGTGTTCTGATCCCCTGTGGGGGTAGGCTTTCCATGGTGCTTGTAGTACAAATGGATGCAGTGTGCTATCCATTTGGAAATGGTTTGCTTTAAAATGGCCTTGCCCTCTGCCCCTGTAACAAAAGTTGATTAGCAGCTGGTCAGATTTTTTGAAAGGTTTAGTCCTGTCAAGGTAGAACCTGAGCTGTCTGTGCATGTCTAAGGAGTGCAGGATCCTTTCTCCTTTATTCTGAGGATTAGGGAAGAAGGTTGGCAAATGGATGGCTTGGTTTAGATCCACACTGGAGACCACCTTAGGCATAAAGGACAGGTCAGTCCTGAGGGAAACCCTGTCAGCATGGAAAATAATGAAGGGTACCGCAGCCATTAGTGCCTGTAACTCAGACACTCTTCTTGCTGAGGTTATGGCTAAAAGCAAGGCTGTTTTCCAAGAAAGGAATTTTAACTCTGCTGAAGCCACAGGTTCAAAAGCATGAGCTTTTCCAGTACAAAGTACTGAGAGTACCCAGGCAGGGGTGGGTGCTCTCCTAGGGGGCCTTAAGTTGTTAGCCCCTCTCAAGAACTGTTTGGTGAGTGGGTGAGAGAATAAAGGTGGCTCAGTATTATAATGAGCTGAGATGGCAGAAGCTTGAATCTTAAGGGAGGAGAAGGATAGGCCTCTGTGGAGTAGCTCTGCTAGGTAATCAAGGATTTGAGGTAAGGAGGGCACAGCTGTGTTCTTTCTTTGGGACAGATTCCAAGAACAACATATTTTCCACTTTTCAGCATAGTATTTCCTAGTATTAGGCCTTCTGGTCTCAAGAATGACGTCCAGCACCTGTTTGCTTAGGGCTGCTGGTGGAGTATTCAAGGGATAAGCCAGGCTGCAAGGTTTAGGGTTTGCAGCTGTGGATGCAAAATATGTCCCTCCTGCTGAGATAGCAAGGAAGGTGTCTGATGAAGGTGCCAGGGTGGCACTGTTGTTAGACTGGGTAAGAGTGGGTACCAGTGCTGGCGTGGCCAGTCTTGGGCAATAAGAATTGCCCTTGAGCTGTCCTGTCTGATCTTGAGTAGTACCTTTGAGAGGAAGGGTAGAGGTGGAAAGGCATAAATTGAGAAGTGTTCCCATTTGAAGGATAAGGCATCCACCCTTCCAGGCCCTGCTGTGAGGGTTGCTGGTGAAAAATCTGCTCAACTGGTGGTTCTTGGAGGAGGCAAAGAGGTCCACCTCCGGTGTCCCCACCTCTGGATTAGAAGGTTGAAGGTGTTGGGCTCCAATTTCCACTCGTGTGGGTCCAGGAGATTTCTGCTCAAGTCATCTGCCAGTGAATTCTGTTTGCCTGGCAGGAATTGAGCTTATAGATCCACTTGGTTGCTCAAGGCTGTGTTCCACAGGGCCATGGCTAACCTGCAGTGTGGGTAAGAATGGGTTACCCCCTGCTTGTTTATGTACCACATAACTATGGTGTTGCCTGTTTTTAGCAGCTGTCCTGGAAGGATTAGGTATTTGAAGGCTATCAGAGCATACTGTACAGCTAACATCTCTTTTTGACTGATGTGCTAGAGGATTTGTCCTGGGCTCCACTTGTCCTGAATGCATTTGTCTGCCATGTGAGCCCCCCATGCATAGTCCGAGGAGTCTGTAATCAGGATTTGGACAGCGAGGGGTTGAGTAAAAGGCAGTCCCTTGTTGTGGTTGCATGCTTCTGCCCACCAAAGGAAATCTGCCCTTAGACAAGGTATGATAGGAATGACTGTTTCCAGGTCCTGGAATGTTGGCACCAAAGACTTTTCAAGTACCATTGAAGTTTCCTCATATGCAGTCTTGCATATGGAATTAGCAGAAAGCATGAGGCCACAAACCCTAGGGCTTGCAGTATTTTCCTTGCAGATAGCTGGGTTTTGGTGTCCATTTGTTTGAAGTAGTTGTTCAAATAGACCTGTTTTTCTGAAGTGAGAAATGCCATCTGGGAAGTTGTGTTGAAGCTTGCTCCCAGGAATACAATTTTTTGACTGGGTACCAGTTGTGATTTCTTTTCATTGATGGTGTACCCCAATGAAGCTAGGAGTCTTTTTTCAAATGCCAGGTGCTGATGTAGCAATTCCTGACAGTCCGCCTGAATCAGGCAATCGTCCATGTATGGGAAAATTTGGATATTTCTCTGCCTGCAGTATGCAATGGCTGAAGCCAGGCACTTTGTGAATACTCTGGGTGCAGTAGATATTCTTGAGTGCAGAGAACCGATAGTGCATAGAGCCTGCCCTGAAGCGTAAATATTTCCTGCAAGACTCCCTTATGGGGATGTGCAGATAAGCTTCTTTTAAGTCTAGGGTGACTAACCAGGCATCCTTGGATAGCACAGGGAGAAGCTGTTGCAGGGTAAGCATTTTGAATTTTGGGATCACCAGAAAAGTATTGAGAATTGAAAGATCTGTGATAGGGCGTTATGAGCCTTCTTTTCTGTGCACCAGGAACAGTCTGGAGTAGAAACCCTGTCCCTTTTGTTGTAGTGGAACATGTTGAATGGCCCTGATATTGAACAGGGAAAGTACTTGCTTTTGAGCCTCTGCCCACTGGTTTGAAGGAAGGTCTGGAAACCCGCTTGGGGTTGTCAGTGAATGGAAGTAGAAGCTGTACCCCTGGGATACAATGTTTAGAATCCATCGGTCCTGAGTAATGGACATCCAGATTTTGGTATGAAGGGCAAGGTTTCCTCCTAGGGGCACAAGTAGTTGGGCAGGGCTGGGAAGGATAATTGTAAAGTCATTGTGAACTTTTTCCATAAGAGGGTGGCTTACCACTCCCTGTTTTTGAGGTGGGAACACTCCATTGTTTAGATCTCTGCATACCCTGAGACTGTACTCTTGGTGGTCTGGTTCCCCTGTTTTTCGACTGAGAAGAACTGGAAGGGTCTGGAAAGGACCAGTTTTTAGAAGGCCAATGCCTACTGAATCTAGGTGGCTGCACTTGTAAGAATTTTTTTAACAGTTTGCAAAGATTTAGCTTTTTCTTCCATCTTTTTAAGAACCTCTTCTGCTTTGGTGCTAAACGGTCCTGATTTAAAGGAACGCTAGTAAACTGGATTTGACATGGTCTGGCCAGGTTTGTTCCTTCAGCCAAGCATGCCTTCTCAGTACAGACCCAGTGACTGCAGCACTGCAAGATGCTTCTAGGGCAAAGCCACACTGCAAAGTATGCTTACTAACTTGGTTTGAAGAATGCATTAACTCTCTGCACAATCTGGAAAAAACACAATTTTTTGTTTAATTAGTTCCATAATATGTTGCTGGTACTTCAACAAGTGAAACTAGAAATTCAATGCCCTGATGGCAAGAGTTGCAGAGGTATATACCTTCTTACCCCATCTGTCTAAAGCTCTAGAATCCCTGTCTGAAGGAGTAGGGTTTTTGGCTGTAGTAGCCTTAATACCTTTAAGAATCCTACTGAGGATATAGAGATAATTTCCCAGGGACCTAAAGAGAAATTTGTGAGAATCAGGTACTCTGTAGTACCGGTCAGGTTTTCTAGGGGCCAGTGGTAAAGTGTCTGGGGTAAGACTGGATTCCATGAAGACATCTACAACATGAAGGACAGGGGTTATAGCTAGAGGCCTGTGCTGAGGCAATTCTAAAAATTCTCAGAGTTTCTTTTTGGACTGAGGATAGTCCTGGCATTCCCAGCGGAAATGCTCATTTAAAGTATGCAATTTTTCACCAAAAGAAAAATCCTCTGGAGGGGAGGCAGAGGGAATGGATTCCTCTGCATCTGAATCCTTAAAGGTTGATAAGGGTATGTCCTGGCAATCAGAAGGGTCAGAGTCATTGGACAGAATTAGAAACTCAATCCTTTGTCTCTTAGCCATGGAAGGCTGGCTTCCTCTAATTAGGGTGATAAGGTCTTCAGCCATTCTAAGCATTTGTTTTTGTAGCATGGGAGCCTGAGCATGCACTTTGGTCGTCAGTTTTCTAGGCATAGTGCGTACTCTGGGCCTGAGAAACTCGGTAGCTTTAGCTGAAAACGAAGTTGTCGGTTTAAAGCAAACATTGGTAGGTTGGAATACACCCTCAGAAGCCGGTGCCTGTACAGCGGCTCCGGACCCATCCAGGGTAGAGACATCCGCAGGTTCCATAGTCTAAGAAGCATCTCGCGGCATACCGGACTCTGAATGGGTCTCAGCAGAGGCCTGCTAATCTGTAAAAGTGGGCATCAGGGGCTGCAAAGGTGCCCAACTGAGTACCGGCGGACTGGTGACTAGCTTAACGGAAGCATCGTCGGCAGTTTGGACCCATGTGGTCTGTCTCTGTCTTTATCTTTACACTTTTTCGGAAGATCGTTAGTCGGATGGCTTATCAAAGCCATTTCAGAATACGGAGAATGAGAGCGAAAGAATTTAGCGACAAAAATAACCCGATGACGAATGGTTCGGGTGTTAAACAAGGCACAAAACCGAAAGCGGGGAATGTCGTGGTCTGGGCCTAATCAGGTGACGCAGTAAGAATGAAAATCTCTGTGAGGGATTTGCTTTCCACAGGCAAGACAATTGTTAACTTTTTCTGACATTAGTTAGAGCAAGAAAAAAGAATCCCCAAAGGGGTACTTAGCTTTAGAAGACTTCAGGTTTGAAACTCAAAAAACGAAAATTTCAGGTAGCGGCCGTCCGGCACTTGCGAACTGCTTCTGCTTCAGGCTCCTTCTCGGCACGAAAGAATGATGTAATGGCATCGGCTGCCTGTTTTATACCCCTGATGACCTGACATCATGGAAGAAGTGGACAGCATCCGACGCAAAAATCCTAAGACTCTGGTATTCGGGCCGACTGAGAGCTACCTGCAGGCAGATAATGCCAAGAGTGATGACTGCAACAGTGAGACATGAAGAAAGTACAGTTTTGTACCTACCATAAATGTAGATGTCTGATAGGTATGCATCTGCAGTCATAACATATGGGTTGTCCTGCCTCAGGCAGCCCTTCGGTCGGCCGGATTCCAAAGTCTGGGTCTGGCCTCGGTTGATGTCGCTCTTTCCCCGACGTCAGAACATCTGAGGTATAAAAGCATCAGCCGATGCCATCTTCCTCAGTTTTTTTTGCCCCAGATGCCAGGTGCCCTCTATGAAGGCTAAATTTGGAGAAAATGCCAAAAAATTGCAAACATAATGCAAAAATATATGCATATATATAAATATATTAATACAAACAAATACACCATAACAGATTCCCCCAGCTAGCTAATGAAGGGGTAAGCACCCTAGGAATACCACAGGGGGGAAGGTGGGAGGGTAAACCTGACTGCAGATGCATACCTATCAGACATCTACATTTATGGTAGGTACAAAACTGTATTATGTCCTTCAAGGATGCATCTGCAGTCATAACATATGGGTAGAATACCATAGCCAATCTTGGGGTGGAGGTACTAAGAAAATGATGGTGTAGTTAAGAGACCCTGCAGGACTGCAGCAGCAAAGCCTGCTCTGGATCTGGAGTATAAGGGTAAATTGTAATGCTTGGCAAAAGTATGCACGGAGCTCCATGTAGCAGCTTCTAAGATGTCCTTGGTAGCCACCCCTCTTAGGAAGGCTGTAGTGGTGGCTGTGGCTCTCGTGGAATGAGGCCTAATATTCACAGGAACAGTCTTTCCATGAAAGGAGTAGCAAAAGCGAATGCAATTTCCTATCCATTTTGAGATTGTCTGTTTGGAAATTGCTTTTCCTTGTGTCCCAGCAGCATATGCTACAAACAGTTGGTCAGTCTTTCTGTAACTTTTAGTTCTGTCCAAATAGTAGCGCAATTGTCTGTGGATATCCAGAGTGTGTAGAAGTTTCTCCCCTTTATTTTGTGGATTTGGGAAGAATGTAGGCAAATGAATTGCTTGGTTCAAGGATACTCTAGATACCACCTTTGGCATAAAGGTTGGGTTGGTTCTTAATGAAACTCTGTCCTGATGAAAAATAAGAAAAGGCTGCACTGCCATTAAAGCTTGTAACTCAGATACTCTTCTTGCTGAAGTTATGGCCAGAAGGAATGCAGTTTTCCAGGATAGAAACTGTGGATCTGCCGATGCTGCTGGTTCAAATGGAGGAAGTGTTAGTTTTTCCAGCACAAAGTTAAGGTCCCAAGTAGGTAAAGGTGGTCTCCTTGGAGGATTGATGTTTTTGATGTTTTTGATTCCTCTGAAAAATTGTCTTAAGAGAGGATGTGAAAAGACAGGAGGATTTACATTGTATTCTGCTGAAATTGCTGAGGCATGTATTTTAATGGAAGAATAAGACAGGCCATTGTGGAACAATTCTGCTAAGTATTCCAGTATATGTGACATGTTCATCACTGTCACATCAAGGCCTTTTGTTGTGTTCCAACTGAGAAATCTTTTCCATTTTGCTGAGTATGCCTTCCTTGTGGAAGGGCGGCGAGCTTCCATAATAATGTCCTTTACCCTCTGGGATAAGCTGTCCTGGGAAGGAGTCATGGTATTCTCCAGGCAGTTAGCTGCAAGGTCTTTAGGTTGGGATGCAGGATCTTGTAATTGTTCTGCGTCAGAAGAAGAGGCCATGATGGGAGAGGCCACGGTTTCGTCTGTGATAAGCTCCTCAACAGTGGGTACCAATGCTGCCTTGGCCAGTCTGGAGCTATCAGAATCACTTTTGGCTGTTCTGCCCTGTTCTTCAGTAAAACCTTGGACATTAATGGGATTGGTGGGAAAGCATAGACTTTTCGGGCTTTCCAGCTGAATGAGAGAGAGTCCACCTTCCATGCTTGTGGATGGTATGTTCTTGTGCAAAAAATTTTCAGTTGATGATTGTGGGGTGAGGCGAACAGATCTATCTCAGGCCTTCCCCATGCCTGTGTTATGAGTAAGAAGATGTCTGGGTGCAGCATCCATTCGTGTGCATCCATGGTAGTTCTGCTTAAGCTGTCTGCCAGAGTATTGTCTTTCCCTGTCACGAACTGGGCCTGTAGTTGTATACTGTGTTTCAAGCAAAGATCCCATAGATTCATAGCCAGTCTGCATAGAGGGCAAGAATGCGTGCCTCCTTGCTTGTTTATGTACCACATAACTGTGGTGTTGTCTGTCCTTATTAGCAGGTGGCCTTGTTGAAGGAAAGGTTTGAAAGCCTCGATTGCATGCATCACTGCCAGGATTTCCTTTTGGTTTATGTGCATTTGCAGCTGCCCTTGAGACCATAGCCCTTGGATACATTTGCCCTCCATGTGTGCTCCCCAACCTCGGTCTGAAGCGTCCGTGGTGATGGTTTGGTTTGCTTTTGGTTTCAAGAAAGGCAACCCTCTGTTGGTCTGGCAGGCTAGAGCCCACCACAGGAATTCCTTCTGAAGGCAAGGTATGATTGGAATCAGAGTTTCTAAGCTGTGACTGTGCTGTGTCCATACACTCCTTAGGTACCATTGCAATCTTCTCATATGTAGCCTGGCTTGTGGGATTAGTATTATGCATGATGCCATGAAACACAGGGCCTGCAGGATTTTTCCTTGCAGTTAGCTGAGTTTGTCTTGTCAGATTCTTGATGTAATCTGGAAGTTGTTTCTGTTTTTCTTCTGTGAGAAAGGCCATTTGGGTGGTTGTATCCAGATCTGCACCCAAGAAGGTTATCCTTTGGGATGGCACCAGTCTTGAATTTTGGATGTTGACTGTGTATCCCAAGGCCTGTAGTAGCTGGATGGCACAGTCCAAGTCCTTTAACAATTTTGTCTTGCTGTCCGCTTGTATCAGGCAGTCATCCAGATATGGGTAGATTTGAATCCCGTGAAGTCTGCAGTGTGCAATTACTGATGCCAGGCATTTCGTGAACACTCTGGGCGCAGTAGATAAGCCAAAGGGCAATGCTGAGAACTGATAATGCTCTGATCCTGCAAGAAATCTGAGGTGTCTTCTGCAACTTTGTCGAATGGGGACATGCAGGTATGCCTCCTTGAGATCTAGAGTCACCAGCCAAGACTCCTTGCCCAGCATGGGAAGAAGCTGCTGTAGGGTCAGCATCTTGAATTTCGGCACAATGAGGTAAGTGTTCAGTGCGGACAGATCGAGAATAGGCCTCCATTGATTTTCTTTTCTTGGAACAAGGAATAGCCTTGAATAAAAACCTTGGCCTTGTTCTGATAGAGGAACCGTTTCTATGGCATTCATTTGTAGCAATTTGGTGATTTGCTTCAAAGCCTCCGCCCTCTGATTTGGTGGCAGGTCTGGCATTCCTTGTCTTTTTGGCAATGTGTGGAAATGGAACCTGTATCCTTTGTCTATTATTTGTAGTGTCCATGAGTCCCTTGTAATGTAATGCCAATTTTCTGAAAATAAAGAAAGCTTTCCACCCAATGGTGCTTCTAATTGAGCCCTGGTCGGCGGAGTCAGGAATAAGTCATTGTGTTTGTCCTGGTGTAACAGTTGTTGTTGCTGTAGCTGCACTACCTCTCTGGTTGGGTGGCTGCCACTGACGGCCTCTGTAGTGGCCTCTAGCTTGCCCCCTGCCTCTGGTATGCCTGTTCCTGCCTCTCTGTGATCTGTCTGAGTCTGGAAAGGACCAATTCTTACTAGGCCAATTTCTGCTAAATCTCGGTGGTTGTACCTGCAGAAAATCCTTGACTGTTTGCACAGATTTTGCCTTTTCTTCAAACTTCTTTAAGACCTTCTGGGCCGTGGAACCAAATAATTTTTGTTTTTCCATTGGAGCATCCAGGAGCTTAGCTTTAACATGGTCCGGTAGAGCTTGCTCCTTGAACCAGGCATGCCTTCGTATAACTGCCCCTGTCATTGCTGACCTACATGAAGCTTCCAGTGCATCATAGCCACATTGCAGAAAATGGTTGCTAACCTGCTGAGAGTTATGTACCAGATCCTGAAGAGATTTACGGTCAAGGGGCTCAGAGGAGGAAAGTTTCTTATACAATTCATCTAACAAATACTCTTGGTACTGAATCATATGGAATTGACAATTTAATGCCCTCATAGAAAGAGTTGCAGAAGTATAAACTTTCTTTCCCCATCGCTCTAAAGCTCTAAATTCCCTTTCAGAAGGTAAAGGATTTTTAGCAGTGGCAGCTGCAACCCCTTTAGGGTCCTGTGAAATGGTTTCTGGGTCTGCAGTGTGGGCCTTGTACAGGTGAAAATGAGAATCCAGAACCCTGTAGTACCTATCAGGTTTGGCAGGAGCCAGAGGGAGAGAATCAGGGGCTGTACTAGCATCAGAGTATACATCATCAATAACATTCAAAACAGGAGGTATAGCCAAAGGCCTATGCTGAGGTAAGTGTAAAAAGGTCCTTAATCTTTTTCTGGAATCAGAAAATTCCTGGCCCTGCCATTGGAAATGCTCTCTAATGGAATGCAGTGTCTCACCAAAAGAAAACTCTTCAGGAGGGGAGGCCGAAGGAATAGATTCTTCAGCATCAGAATCCTCGTGGGCCGAATAAGCCTCCTGCTGGTGTTCTGACAACACAGATTCATCCGTAGACTCATCTGAAGAGTGGGGGTCAGAGGGCTCAACCCTGGGCCTTTTGTCTGGAGGTGGAAGAGAGCCCCTGTCTGGGTGAGGTTGAGAACCTCTAATTAAGGAGATAAGGTCCTCTGCTAGGCTGAGAATTTGAGTGCTGGTAGAAGGCCTCTGAGAGGTAGACTTGGGAGGCAAAGCTTTGGCAAGCTTGGCAGCTTTAGCCCTAGAGAAGGCCTTAATGGACATGGATGCAGGGGGTCTGGCTGCACCACGTGCAGGAGTGGACTTGTCTAAAGGAATGGTGTCGGACATGTCCTGGACACCGGTTTCCGTAGGTAGTTCAATAACAGACTCGGCCGGAGCCTCCGAGGCCGAGGTAGTCGGTTGTAAGGTTTCAGTAACAGGAAGCACCGAGGACTCGGTTTCAGCCGAAACCGAGACACTCGCGGTAGGCCTGACCGAGGTTTCAGCCGAAACCGCGGGCCGCGAGGGTCGGTCCTTGTCCTTCCGTTTTTTAACTACATGTGAAGTCGGAGTCTCCGACGGCATTATATACGCAAAGTTAGCCCCAAAATATTCCTCTGCAAACTCCGACCGACGCCTAAGCGTTCGTCGGTTGAAGGAAGCACAGGCAGAGCAGGCTGAGACGTCGTGGTCTGGGCCTAAGCAAGGGAGACAGTAAGAGTGGAAATCCTTATGAGGTATTTGTTTCCCACAAGTTAAACAATTATTTACTTTATCTGACATCGGCTGAGGCAAGAAAGAGTCCCCAACGGGGTACTTAGCTTTTTCGAAGTCTTCGGTAGCTGAATCAAAGGAGCTGGCCGACCGGCACTTGCGAACTGCTTCTGCTTCAGGCACCGCGCGGCAAGAAAGACTGAGGAAGATGGCGTCGGCTGATGCCTTTATACCCCAGACGTTCTGACATCGGGGAAAGAGCGACATCAGCCGAGGCCAGACCCAGACTTTGGAATCCGGCCGACCAAAGGGCTGCCTGAGGCAGGAAACCCATATGTTATGACTGGAGATGCATCCTTGAAGGACATCATCAGGGGTAGTCCAACTGTCCATAATGCTAGGTTTGAAGAACTGTTATCACAAATGGGGTGCTTTCAAGCCTGATCTAGGAGGTGCTTTGTAGATGGGTGTTTCTGATGGGACTTTTGGCTGGCTGTTTAATAGGTCACATTTCACTAGAAATACTTCTTAGACCAGAAATTGTTATTTATTCTATTTATTTATTTTATTTAACATTTGTTTTACCAAGATAATCTGACTGGACAGCTAATGTCCACTTTCAGTGGAGTCCTGGGGAGAAAAACTCCAAGAAGTTACAGTGTAAATACATGGTTATTAAAGAATAACAATTAGTAGAATGCTGACATTTTTTAGAAGGCAAGACAGTTAAATGCAATAAAAGTAGACGGATAACAAGTGGTAGAATGCGAACAAATAAAAGGCAAAAACAGTTAAATGCAATACAAGCTTATAATACAGATATGTGATCACAGATCTTACAGTACTAGTGCAAAAAATGTACATAAGGTTCTCAGAGTAAGCACATATTTACAGTATTTGCAAAATATACAATGCACATAGGTGGACCAAAATGATAGTGAAAAGTATGCATCAGAGGCCTCAGGGGGTAAACTGCCTACAGGTTACCCAAGGAAATGCACTAAAGATGAGGAATACACTAATGTCCTCCTGCTGTATTTAAAGGGAAAAATGTCTGAAATTATATGTCCGGCTAAGGGGCACAACTGCACGGCAGTAGTAGCAACAAGTGTTTGAAAACAGTGAAAATATAAGAGGAATAAAAATAAAAGCTTTGTAAACAGTGAAAACAGCAACAAAATATGATTTAACAGGCACAGTAAGGCAGACAAAAGCAGTACAAACAGTGCAGTTTAGTTTACAGTATTAAGAAACAGTATTAAATAGGCAGAGTACAATAAAAAGTGCAGTAAATGGTATAATCAAGCAAAAACAGGCAACTTATGTTTTTTGGGAAGCTGAGAAGCCTCTAGTCATCTGGTATCTTGGTTAAAAGATGTGGCTGTTAGCCCACCTCAGTTTAGCTCAGATCAAATAAGCAGAAACCTGCTCAAATGCAGGGTTAAATACCAGAAGCTAAATACTTCAAAAAAAAAAAAAAAAAATTAAAAGAACAAGTGAGGGTGCTTACTCCAAACCCTAGACCAATCACCCTTCACCAGGCAGGTTCCAATCAACACATTTCTCTCACAAGGGTGCAGTAGGGCCCCTTCCAATCAAAGATGGCTTAGTATACAACAGCCAGTACTACAAACAGATCCAGATGCTGCAAACCTGTATCTGGACTATGGTACAGCTATAGCTACACTAATTTAGGCAGGAAACACTAAAAAATGTTTTAAACAGCAGAAAAACAGCAGTGAGACGCTAAATGTTTTAAACAGCTAAAACAGCAAGGAGACACTAAAGAGTGCTTTAAAAAGCAAACAAATTGGCTACTTAGAACACTGCTTGGTGGGAAAAAGAACAGAACAGATGCTTTGCAAACAGTGAAAAGTAGCAACAATTACTTTGCAAACAGTGAAAATAGCAAAAAAAGTTTTGCAAACACTGAAAACAGCAAGAAAATATCATTTAATAGGCACAGTAAGACAGGCAAATGCAGTACAAACAATGCAGTTTAGTTTATAGTATTAAAAAAACAGCTGGAGTGCCTTCTGTGCAGAGTGTGAATGTCCTCCCAGCAGTCAAGTGAGTTTTAAAGACATGCAGATAGGTGTATGTGTGTATGTATGTGCCTTCTGTGAAGGTTTGGCACCGGGCTGGCCACTCGACACTAAAAACACCACTGCCAATCAATCTGTAGACTGCTGATACACCACTGTGACAACCCCTAACCGGGAAAAGCCAAAAGATTTTAAATAGGCAGAGTACAATAAAAAGTGCAGTAAATACTATAATCAAGAAAAAAAACAAGCAAATTATGTTTATTGGGAAGCTCAGAAGCCTATAGTCATCTGGTATCTCAGCTCAGAGTTGTGGTGGGTAGCCCACCAAAGTTCAGCTCAGATAAAACAAGCAGATGCATCAAACAGATGGCAGTGGGATTCACTTGTGTGTGAAATACTGTGATGCTACAGGGGAGGAGAATGGTGGTTATCTGAACTCAAAAAAGAATTATGCTGCTAAGGGCAGAGCTATAATTAGAGCTTAGCAACTATGTGCAAGTCTTGGAAGTATTTGAGAAAAATAAAGAAAATTACACTCGGGGGTGGTACCAAGACAAGCTAAAAGAAAAAAACAAGAGTGAAGATTTGTATGTGTGAATATTACCAGTCTCAGAGCACATAGGGGAAGAGAAATGCTAAGGGTCATAGTTGAGCCATAAAAAAGGAGCGAGTCGAATCAAATTAAAAAAAATGTTAACTGCATGTGCAAAAACTTAAATACAAAGACAAATATCTATGTATGTATGTGTATATATTATACACACACATACATACATGAATACACACACGTATACATATATGCAAATATATATATATATATATATATATATATATATATATATATACACATATACATATACATACACACACACACACATTTAAGTACACATTTGTATACATATACTTACACACACAACCAAATACAAACATGCATGTATATACGCAAAAAATACTATATGTACATATACTGTATGTATACACAAGTACACATGCATTCATGTACACATATACAGACATATAAACCTAAACAAATGCACATAAATGCATAGATAAATATATGCAAATATAAACAAATACAGTGATTACCTGCACCCAGCAACAAGCAACCTACCCGACTGAAACAAGCCAATATGAGATAATTCTTAGCAAAACTTGCAGTAAGGTGAACTATATTGCCTTCTGAACCCTTAACATCAACCTGACAGCAATTTTTATCAGTAAGGGAAATGGGCATCAACTCACAGAAGACATTGCTTAATGTATCAGAATACACTCAGCACCATCTCAATTGGATAATTGTACTGATGGTATTATTACTGGACTCTAATCAACCCTACCTCCTGCATTAGACAAGACACCAATGAACTGTAACTTTTCCTGGCCACCTCATCTATTGGACAATGTAACAAAATGTGCTTCATTTGTGTCAACAAAGCCTACCAGTAATTTCCAAAAAGATTGAAGGGTGGGGGGTGGGGGGTTGTTACCTTGGATATGCAAGACAAGCTGTTAATCAAACAAACACCCTACGTTCAGAAAAAAAAAATCAGAAATGTTGGAGGAAGAAAAACTCAAACTGTAAAGACTGTAACCCTTAAAAATTCCAGGCAGCAAAACCGAGGCATCATGGATTTACACTAACAATCTAGAACAGGATGCATTTAAAGGAATTTTCCTATACGGATTTGGATGACGTCATGTCTGGAACTATTCAAGAATTAGGGCTTTTTATGCTACGGAATAGAAATTATGCTGGTTACAATTATTCTTGCATTATTTCTAGTTTTATCAAAGTTAAAACTGCAAAACATACAAACAGTTTGACTGATCAGTTTTAGAAGAATTTATGATGATGTGTTTAAATAAAATAAAAAAAAACAAAAACCTGTGTGTGTCAGAATCTTAACATTGTAGGCAGACAGGATGCATTTGTTGCTAATAAAATGATTTTCGTTAAAAGCCGAGGAAAAAAGTGTGCCGGTAAAAGACTATGCTGGCATAGCATGTGAATGTCAAAAGTCTGTGCATATTCATATCTTTCAGTTTTGTGATGGGGAACTACCACTGGATGAGAGGATTATGTGACCCGATGCCACCTGTGATGACATCATCCCGTAATCCAGATTACCTGATTTCAGATACATGTGTGTGACTGTGAAGAAATGAGATTTTTTATGAGAAATAAATAAAGAATGGAATCCTCTCAATTCAAATAGAGTCTAGATCCGTGTGACTTAGATTATTATTTCTTCTCCTGACATAAGCATATTCTCATGTTTTTTTTTTTTTAGCGCAGTTATACAGAAAAAGATTTATTTATTCAGCATGGTCAAGGTTATAGTAAGAATGCACCATCAGACAGGATTTTTTCAGAAACATGTATTGTTCTTTCTGGTCAGTCAGCTAAAACTGTATAATAATTGCTGGGTAAAAAAGCACCAGAGGAGAAAGGCTACGCCAACCTTGTTGGATAAAATGTAGAATTTTATTACCACAATTCCGGCTGGTACAGAAAAAAATCCAAAAGCTGTTCAGCACACAAAGTCCAAACTGTTGAGAGCACAAACACAAAGAACAGATAGAAAAGCTGTTCAGCACACAAAAACCAAGACTGTTGAAAGCACAAACGCTATGTCTCCACACCTGCGTTTTCGTTTAGGACACTTCATCAGATGCACTACAACTCATACAAAACTACATTCTATTTAAATACAGTTTCAATTAATTTAATTGAACAATTAATTAATCACACCTATTTCATTCAGGTTAAACCTTATTAAACTTACAAGATACCAAACTTTAGAAACTCCTTGTTAATACAACATCAAATACTAACAAATCCATTTCTATTAAATAACTCAACTTATTATACTTTTAAAGTTTAATAAAACATTTCCCAATGAACTAATAATGAATATTAAAAAACATACTTAAAAACTCTTAAAAGGTTAAAATGTATAAAATGTTAAAAACTTTTAAATAACTGCCTTCATCTTACTGAATTTAAGTTAACCTCCTACACCCTCTAGTGTTCATTTCAAACTATTGCACATATCCACTAACTGACTTTTTGAAAGTTTAAATTGATTTTAACTAACTTGATTACTCATAAACTGCTTACTTATAATAATTGTTTCATTTAAGCCTTTTGCTCAGGGAGACAGATTTATTTTACTTGGTCTCCCACAATCATGTTCTTCAATAAGGAGATGACTTGCTTGACTAAAATCTGGGTTTTGTATCTTTCTTGCTCAGCCCTTCCAATTGACCACTGGGTACCTGTATCTATATGATGCAATACAAGTTGAGTGCACCCTAGCACAAAAATGTATACACCCCTAAATCCTTGTAGTACTGCTCAATATTTCCTGAACTTTGGAAAGGATAGCGGCCTTCACAGAGCTGCCTCATCTACTGAAGTGACGCACTAAGTCTTACTGAGAAGCTCTAATACAAGACACTGCTCTAATTCAGTCTATGACAAACTGCAGATGTGCAGAACAGATGTCTACTATGGTAGATTTTATGATTCTGCCTGATCACTCCACCACGTTAACATTGCTTACCTTCCTCACAACAGTGAAAAGGCTTCCATGCTGCCTGCACTTGTTTGTGAAATTGGAAGACACACCATCACCTTTTTTGTCCAGCCGCATGTTCCTGTGTTCTGTCAAGTCAAAATCAGACTTGTTTGCAACAGTTTACTTGTACAAGTTGCTCATGTGCCAATCCCATGAGCTCCATAAGCCTAGTTCTGAAATTCAACACATAGTCCATGACATATTCCTTGTAGGAATCACAGTCACCATCCCACTCATCCAATACTAAGTCTAGGGATCCCTATCACAAAGAAGCTCAAGCTGTGACAAACTTGTTGATTCCTGGAGCACCTGTTGCAAGGGCGCCCGCAGGAAGGTGCAAGGGGGTGCATTTGCACCCCCCCTGGAATCGGCTGACTAGTTAATTTTCTTTTAATTTAAAGAAAAATGTTGTTTTTTTTAGGGCGTGTTTCTTTAAGAACACCCTTCGTCACATCTGCACCATGGGTATGCTGACATCATCATGCAGTGCACATATTTTCAGGTTTGCAAGCAGGAACTGAAGCGGACAGTTTCAGGTTTGCGAGCAGGAACTGAAACAGTTTCTGCTGCTTCTGATGGGTTTACTATAGCTGAGAGGAGGACTTCACTGAAGATAACAGACAGGATGCTTTTCAGTGTGTGAGTGTGTGTGTGTGTGTGTGTGTGTGTGTGTGTGTGTGTGTGTGTGTGTGTGTGTGTGTGTTTGTGTGTGAAATGCCCCAAGTGCTACATGGTGGTAGGTAAAGAATAAGGCTTGAACCCTGTACCTTGGGCCCAGGTGGCAAGAGCCTGAATTCCCTACCCACCACCATTTGTAAAAATGTTGCAGATTTTTCCCTCATACTTGTTCTGTTCCTCATAAAATCTGTGGTTTCTGTATTTGTGTCCTTGCGAAGCCAGTAGTGCATTGGTGCAGTGGTAGCATTGTTGCCTGACAGCTACATGTTCTCTGGTTTGATTCTTGGCTGGGGTGCCTTACCTTCTGTGTCGAGTCTGTATGCCCTCCCTGTTTTTGTTTCCTCCCATCTTACAAAAACATGTGTCTGTCTGGAGTGTTTCTCCCTGGGCCTCTGCTAAAAATTAGCTTTTGTTCCAAGTCATACTTTCCTGGTTAACAAATGTTAAAAATGACACATTTGAATATCAGACTTCATATTCTTCAGAAAGTGCATGGTAACACAAAAGCTTTTATTCTAGCAATTTTCTAAGTGTATAAGGTGGATATTTGAAATTTGTCCCTATTTTTGGGACTGTATTCCCCCATTATTGGCTTCATCCAGGTTTTGTGCTAAGGTTGAGAGCTACGGTAAGAACTGAATTCACTGAATATGTTTGGGGGCTATATTCCCCCATTACTGGCTTTGTCCGGGTGTTTGCTGCTAATCCTTTCCACCAAACCATTTGTTTGTGGAGGGTAGCAGGTGGTATTTAACTGGAAATCTTTAACAAACAGGTATGCAGGTCAGACATGAAATTAGCCTCTTGGTCTGTTGATATTTCCCAGAGAAAAATTATTTTTAAAATAGCATTTTCTGCCTCAGAAGATGACGCTACAGATGCCTGAAAATAATTATGAACATATTAGGTATGAAAGGTATGAATTCAGCAGCAGGAACTCAGAGA
Source organism: Protopterus annectens (assembly GCF_019279795.1). Taxonomy (NCBI): domain Eukaryota; kingdom Metazoa; phylum Chordata; order Ceratodontiformes; family Protopteridae; genus Protopterus; species Protopterus annectens. Next base: position 380,991,549 of record NC_056735.1, on the reverse strand, counting down.
ATTTACATATTATCCCAAGGTACAATACCTGGCGAAACCTGATAGAAATTATATTTCACAGGAACATGTCCATTTAATTGAAAACTGGCACATATCCAATAACTATTTCAGATCATGTGCCAATAATTAAGATAAAAAGACAGGGTATTGAAGAAGACACTGGAGCTTCCTCACCTACCTGGTAAAAAGAAGAATTTAAGGAATGGGTAGTGGAAATTATCCAGGAGTTATTAGGGAAGACAAAGTACTCCAGAATTACAGATAGTGAATGGAATAAAACGAAAGTAGAGTTCAAAAACAAGGGTAAAAATAAAATAAAAAAAATATATATATAAAAAGATCTAGTTAAGAAGTAATTATATAGAGAGGATGACAAAAGTTAAAATATTCCAAAATAAGGGAAATCTCACAGAACATGAAGATGCAGAATTGCAGAGTGCTAAAAAGAAAATAAGAGTACTTGCATAATATGCATTAGTTTAGAAAGACTGCTTTTAAGCAACAGATTTTTGCTAATAACTCCAGAGCACAAAAAAAAAAAAAAAAAAAAAAACTTATGCTCAATGACTTAGGAAACAGAAAGTAGAAAGGGATGCCACTAAACTTATGGACTCTATACCAAGAAAAATAACCAGAGATCCTGAAGAGGTATTGAGATATTTTAGAAACTACATGAAGCAGAGAAGTGAGGAATCAGGAAAAAGCACAAATGGAAATATTTATTAAATATGCCATGGTTAGAGATAGAACAACAAACAGTTAAGACAGGATGAAAGAAGATAAAAATGGTGATGTATAACCAATCTACAGGAAAGTATCCAGGGACAGATGGTATTCTGGTGGAATTTTCAAAGTTAGGAGGGAAGTGATACAGATCTGGAACGTTTTAACAGTATTTTAAAAGGAGGAGAGGCACCGACATCCTGGAAAATAGCTATGGCAGCTGTAATACCCAAACAGTGAAGGCCCATCTGATCCAGCTTCATATAGGCCCATTTCAATTTAAAAAAATGATTATAAAGTGTTTACTGTTATAATGCTTAAATGAATGGCAAAAAGTGAAGCCAAAATTCATTGAAATTGGCCAATGTCATTTTGTGGAGAGGAGGAAAACTGGCAACATTAATAGAAGGGTCTATATCATATGAGCGAATCCCACAAATTGCGAACGCTCATAATAATTAAACGTACCAGACCTTGAACTTACTATTGTGGGGGGCTGTGCCCCTCCCTCACTAAATATATATTCCAACTCAGAGATTGCACTACAGTGAGGAAAGGGCAAATATCCCATTCTTCACTGTACTGCGATCTCAGAAAAAGCACTTTGAGGTCCGGTACGTTCGATATTATGAGCATTCACAATTTGTGTGATTCACTCATATGATATAGACCCTAACAGAACAATGATGATCCAAAGGGAACTAGAATGTACAAAGATTCCATGGTTATTGGCGAGTCTTGATGAAAAGAAAGTATTCAGAGTAAGCTGAGATTTCTATGAGTAGGGCAATGGAAGCATTTGTATTTCCTGGGATAGTTAATTAGAAGGATATATGAGGGTTCAGAAACAAAAATCAAAGTGGGAGGGTTCCACTCTGATAAGTTGTGTTTGAACAGAGGAACCTGGCTTTGTTATGTGCGTTTTATTTAGAACCACTAGCAAAGAAAACAAGGGACTCAAATTCAAGGACATAACTGGTATGATGTTCAAGAAAGGTTGGCTTTATATGCAGACATTTGGTACCTGATTGAACCAGAAACGGACATATCTGTGTTATGGAATATTCTGAGACAGTTCTGTTTATTTTTTTTGTGTGGGGGAATATAAAATTAATAAAGATAAAGGCTATAAGCTATGTACCCCCACAAACTGGTCCAGCAATACTCATATTTATGGGGACATGACAGTATTTAGGAGTAAGGATTAAAAAGGATTCAGTTATGGCAGCTAAGGATATATGGAAGAGACTAAAAAGATAATATAACAACTGAGAAACTAGAAGATCTTGCCAATTGATATGGACAGCGAGATACAAGCAGTCAAAATCTTTTTAGTCCCTAAGTTTTAAACAAAGGTCAGGCATATTTTTTTTTATCAACCAGTGGAGAAAGTCATCACCATCATCAGCCTCCTTTTGCTCCCATTTTCTACATGGGGTTGGGGTATCGTGTTAACTGTCACCATCTCTATCGATTCAGTGCCACACTCCTGCCTTCTTCAATACTTATGCCTGACTGTCTCAGATCTTCTTTCACACAATCCATCCACCTCTTTGCTGGATGTCTTCATTTCCTCTTACCTTCTTACTGTCTTAGGTTCATAGGTAGGTACTAAGCTATTGGCCCTAAGGCCTATATAAGCCTAGCCAAATGGTACCTTGGCTTTTGCCACCCAAGAAAATTATTTTCCTGTGCCCCTGTCAAGCAGAGCCAAAGAAGTGATCCCTGGGGTGAATTTCCTATCTCCCACCCAATCAAGATTTTTCTTGAAGAGTGCTAAAGAGGAGCTTTGTTTGATATAGACAAATAGTTTGTTCCTTTGTATGGGAAGTCTCTGGGACAGGAATCTATCCCTCCAGCACGTTCTGTTTATTGCGGTGACAAGGTTTAGGTCCCTAGAGCATGTAGCTCGGAGGGATTGGGATTTCTTTAAGTGGAGCGTGTCCAACAGCTCTGGGTTTGACAAAGCTTTGTATGTTAGGCAGAGATCGCCTCTGAGTAGGCGATATGCAACAGACTAAAGCTGGAGTTTTTTGAGACGGTCTGCATAGGGCATCTGTTTGAGGCCGGTAATCCTCTTTGTGAGGTATTTATGCGGCCTTTTCAGTTGTTGTAGATGTCTTGTGAGGTACATACCAAAAGAGGCGCTGTACTCTATAATGGGTCTAATGAGTGATGAGCACAGGGGCACAATGACCTCTTTTTCCTGGATGAGAAACCTTTTGTGATGGTGTGTGCACGTAGAAGGATTTCCTGACTACTGTGACGATGTGATTATCAAAGGACAGACAACACCAAAAGTGTGATAAGAGACGTTGGGACACAGGTGGAGAGTAAAGTAGACTACCGTGCCTATGTGGTAGTTCATGGGTACAGAATTTTTATCAAAAGGGATGACAATGCACTTTTTGGCATTGAGCTTGAGGCCATGGCTTTGACACCAGGCATCTGTCTCAGTGAGGCCCTTTTGTGGGATGTCCACATCGTTAGAGTTTTGATTATGGCTCCTAGTTTGCAGTCATCTGTGAACTTTGTTAGCCAAAGGCCTTCTGTGTTAGCCTGTACTTCAGAGAAGCAGATACCAAACAGGAGAGGACCCAGGACTAAACCCTGCGGTACTCCACTTATCACTGGTCTGAAGATGGATTTAGAGAGTCTGCTACTTTCACAGTGTGGGTTCTGTCAGTAAGCCAGTTGGCAACCCCTCTTATGACATAGGGATTTATACCTAGTTTAGTGAGTTTATCTATAATTCCAGAGTGGGGGATGGTGTTGAAAGCCTTGGCGAGATGTAGATAGGCTGTGTGAAACCACCTTACCCTTGTCTACGGCTTTGGTGACTGCTTCAAAGAAGTCTATCAGGTTTAGGAGACATGATCTGCCATTTACAAACCCGAACTGGGTAGGGTCCAGATTTTGGAGATTACCAGTGTCATTGTTTATAAGTTCCATGATGATACATCCCACAGCCTTGCAGACCAGGCTCATCAGGCTAATGGGGCGGTAGTTCCTGGGGTCCGTGGTGGCTCCCCCTTTGTGGAGTGGGATAACAGTTGCTGTGCACCATTCATTGGGCACCAAGCCCGAGGCGAGGCTATGATTGAACATGGTACTTAGAGGTGGGGTGCCAGTTCATTCTGTAGTTCATGTAGAATGCAGCCTGGGATATTGTCAGGTCCCATGGATGCTGTGTTCTTGACTTTGGAGAGTGTTTTTTTTTTTACCTGTGCAGCCGTGATTACAGGAACTTTGCATTCTTCTGGTATAGTGATGGGCCCTTTAGGTGGTGAGAGAGGGGTAAAGTTAGCACTGAACCTATCTGCCAGGATGTTGGCAATATCAGTTGGTTCTGTATATTTAGTGCCATTGTGCTGTAATTCAGAGCAGATCTGAGTGTTGCCATTGAGATTCTTGACGTAGCTATAGAATGCTTTGTGGTTGTCTTTAGAATTATTGTGATTTTGTTTTCATAACTAGCTTTGGAGGATTTTATGAGGGATCTCAGCTTCTTACTGAGGCTGATGACAGAGTTCCTCCAATCATGGGATTTTACTCTTTTTTTTGCAACAGTTTCTTTTTTCTGTTGTAGAGTTTGTTTATGGCAGGGGACCACTAGATTGTTTTTTTTTTTTTTGGAGGATAGCATCTTGGTTCTGTTAGGGATTGCACGATCCATGCACTCATGTAAGTGCTTTTTAAGTGCATTTGTATAGCATTTAGCAGTCTTACTTCTATTATCCGTCAGCATGGGTGTCGTAAGTTTGCCACTTCTGTCTTAAGAAGCGTGAAGTTGGCTTTGGAGACATTTTTTACAGTGGTTTCCCTAATGGGGAGTGGGGGTGGGATGTGGATGTCTAGGGTAATTAGCCTGTGGTCGGATCTGACCAACGAGGAATTGACCTCTGGTGTGGAACACGGGTTGCCCATGTTGGTAAGGACCAGGTCTAGGATATTGCTGCCCTTGGTGGTGGTGTGGATAAGTTGATCCAAGGTGTTGGAATTTATGAATTTCAGAAAACGTTGAGCACAAGAGTTGGTACAGGAGTTGTTTTCCCAGTTAATGGTGGGGTAGTTGAAAATCGCCCATTATTAGGGTGTTAGGTTGTACCCTAATATTTTCTAGTGTATCAAAAAATAAGGAGTGGGAATCCTGGGGTATGGTGGGGGATCTGTAGCAAGCTACAATTTGGATTGCGGTCTTGCCCAGAGTTAGATGCATTCGGATAATCTCGGATGCATTATGCTGAGCAACTAGCCTGGAGGTGTGGATATCCTTAATGAATATGGACACGCCTCCACCTTTAGTGTTCGGTCCAGGTTAGGTGGCCGAAAGGTGTAGTATGAATTATAGCCTGGTAATGCAGGGGTGCTCTCTGGAGCCTTGAACCAGGTCTCTGTCACTGCACAGATATCGATGATCTTCATTTTAAGGAGTGCCTCGAGTTAGTGCATTTTGAGGTTTAGACTTCTAGCATTAAGTAACATTACCCTCAGATTTTGTTTGCTTGTACCTGTTACGGTGGTGAATTTGTCATTTGAACCTTGCCTAAAAAAGGCACTATAGGGGTGGCAAGAGCCTTAGCCAGTATCCAGAATCTCAAGGGCGACAGGTGAAGGCCATCTCTGGCAAAGCATCGTGGTTTGTCAATCATGTCATCCCAGGCAGACAGATACTGGATCCTCTTAGAATTACACCAGAAGATTAGCCAATTGTTGAAAAGAGACATGGAGGAGCCCTCTGATCTTGTAGCCTAGGGAGGTATGACCCTAGCTCTGAGTAGCATCCTGCCATCAGCCAGAATGAAAACCACAGTACAAGGACAAAATGATGGACTTCATGTATTACAGGGAGGTACGTCTCAAGTCATTCACACCAACATGGACAATGACAGACTCATATTTGTACTTGTTGTGGAGTGACTTTAGTGCATGCGTTATGTGGTAGATCCTGGCACCTGACAGGCAGCTGACAGTAACTTTCTCCTTGTCTAGCCTGGTGAGTGGAACATCAGTGTGCCTGACTATAGAGTCACCTATGACTAGAGAGTGTTGGGTATGTTGTTATGCCTTATGGGCTGTGGTTGAGTGGTACACTGAGTTTGAGGGCTATGTGTCATTTGGGTTGTTTTGAGGGGGGGGGGTGGAGGTTGCTTGCGTTTCTGTTTTGGAGGTCCCTGTTGCTTGGGTAGATTTTTATTGAGAGCCTCTGCAAATGCAGGTGTGTGTTTTGTGTTTCTGTGTGTGTTTTGGCAGTGTAGGTTTTGAGGGACTATATGATGAGTGTGGTGTGGTGCAAGTGTTTACCTTCTCCTCTTGATTGTCTAGTCCAGTCTTGGGTGAAGAGAGCTTTGCTTCCAGTTTGGCTATACAAGTGCATCTCTCACAGGTTGTAGTGTTGGGTGGTAGGAGGAGAGGATTTTCTGTGTACATGAGGCAATTGCTGCATTGCCCCAAGATGCCCAGATTCATCAGATAGACAGGAGAAAACACTGGGAGCTGACCCTTAAACATGCCTGGATAGGTGCTTATTTATTAAGTACTAAAAACGGTGTTCCTCTAAACAAGTGAGGAAAGTTGAGTGCTGTAGTAATTTGTAGCTTATTTAGTGCTTGCAATGAGTTCTGAACAAGTGCTGAGCTCAAAGAAACAGATTTGAGTGCTGAAACTAGAAAACTGGCTAGTTATAAGAAACACAATTAAGCTAGAAGGCTTCCCTGCAACAAAAAAAGGCTTGGGGGTTCAGAAGCTTACAAACAGTCCTGGATACAGCAAATCTGTATATGGACTAGACGACTTGCAGGAAACAAGCTTAGAAACATTTTTTTTTTGTTTTTGTAAAGTAGAAAGGGGAAACGAGGAGCAGAAACTAAGTGGGTTGGCCTTCTCAAATGTTCTCCCTGGATTAGGTAGAATGAGGTAATGACACTAGACTGGGAGGAGTTTCCCAGATCAAATTTACAGTAGGGGTGGGCAACTGCAAAGCCACCAAGTATAAAAACAGGATATCAATAGGGATGGACGGTGGAGTGCGAACCAAAAATCAGAACAAACCCAACCAGATGCTTAACAATTGTAGAAAATTTCTAGTTAATACCTCACATACAGTGAAACTAGCTAGAAAAGTATATGCAGACAATAAAAGTACTATAAATAACTCATAAAAATAAGCAAAAAACCAGGATACTTAACGTTATGTATCACAGATCACTTGGCTCAGTGCCCTTCCTTCGATTAGCTCAGTGTGAAATGGCAGAAACACTCACAAGTTAACGTCTTAAGTAACAAAGTTGAAACCTGAAACAACTTTAAAAAAAGCTTGAAAGAACCAAGGAGGTGATTACACCAAGCCATAGTCCAGGTAACCCCCAATCAGCCAATGACCATAAACAATTCACTCTCATTGAAATGCTAGGCTTTCCTAAATCTTCTTCACCAGATTGTCTTCTGCTTTCCTGCACTTATCCAAACCACTGGAATCTGTTCTCTTTGATCTTTTCTGCAATTGGAGCTACTTTGGCTTCTGCTCTTATGTCCTCATTTCTTCATCTGTCCCACAGTGTACATCCTACCACCCTTCTCAGGCACTTAATTTCCATCACCTCTAGCTTCTTCATCTGCTTTGCCTTTACTACCCAGGTTTCTGTACCATACAGTAGTACTAGTCACACCACTGTCTTGTACACCTTACTTTTCAGCTTCTTTGGCACTCTTCTGTCATAGACTACACCTGAGATTCTATGCCAGTTGGCTGCAGCCCCTCTGATTCTAGCTTTGACCTCTTCATTTAGACTTCCCTTCTTCTCAACCACCCCTCCCAGGTACTTGAATCTATTTACCTGTTCCACTGTCTTCCCTTCTATCTAAATTCTCAGCTTCTTCAGATTTCCCCAATTTGCTGCCATTACCACTGTCTTATCTGTGCTTAGTTTCATCCCATGTGCCTTCAGTTTTGCATTCCATTTCCCTATCCTTTGCTGAAGCTCTTGCTAAGAGTCTGCCTGTAATGCCACATCATCTGCATACAGTAACTTTGTTGATCTGTCCCCTCCAACCTGTTTGCAAATGTAGTCCATCACCAGTAAGAACAGCAGTGGGCTCAGAGCTAAGCCCTGGTGTACACCCACTCCCACTGGGAACCCCTATGTGAGGCGGAACACTGTTCATACTTGAGCCATTGGGTCTTTGTACATAGACTGCACAAATTCTACCAATGATTCTGGGACTTTGAACCACTACATTACTGCCCAGATCATCTTTCTTGGGACCTTGTGGTATGCTTTCTCCAAGTCTAGGCATACCCAGTTGGACTCTTTCCTCATCTCTAGCTTCTTCTCAACTATGTGTCTCATTGCAAACATCGGGTCAGTTGTGCCGTATCATGATCTGAACTGGTCATCTACCATCTTACATTCTACTACTCTGCGTATCTGTTTATCAATCATCCTCTCCAGAACTTTCATGCAATGTGATAGGAGGTTGATGCCTCTCTACTGCCCACAGTCGTGGATGTCCCCTTTGTTCTTGTACACTGGCATGAGTATGCTTATTCTCCAGTCATCTGGGATACTCTTTTCTCTCCACACTGCTATGAGTACCCTCAGCAGCTATTTCTCCCCTATCTCACTCAGCATTTTTATCATATGTACTGTGATCTCATCTGAGCCTGCTGCTTTCCCTGACTTCATGTTTCTTAGTGTTATTCTTACTTCTTCTAGGGTGGGCTCCTGTTCTTCTCACTATAGGCTGTTTCTGGGGCAGTACACCTTCTGTGGTGTTTTCTTCATCCAGAAGCTGTTGGAAATACTCCTTCCATCTGCCTTTGATGTCCTGTGGTCTGGTGAACAGGTTGTTGCTGGCATCCCTTATGAAGGGTGTCTGACTATCTTCTTTATCTTTCTGTCTGATTTGCAATCTGCTGTAGTTTCTTTGTACCACCTACCGAGTCACTTTCCAGAAGTGAGTGCCTACAATGCCCTATTCTTTGCTATTGCAACTCCTTTCTTAGCTTTTTTATTCCTTCCTAGCCTGGTCTGTCTTTTCTATCTACCATTTTTTCCTACACTCCTTTTTGATCACTTCCTGACTTCTGCATTCCACTACCAGCTTTTATTATGTACTTTATTATCCTACCCGGCTTGGCTACATATCTGTTCTATAGTTCTAACACATGCTGTTTTGAGGTGCTGCCATTCTTCTTCAACTCCACCCATTTCCTCCACTTCTTGGGGTGCTACAGCCTTAAGTAATTACTTGAACTGTTGTACTTTCTCTCCAGTCAACTTCCAGGTCTTCAGCCTGGTCTCTGTTGACCTTAGAGCCTTCTCTGACCATTGCTTGTAGCTTGATTGTGACAACCAGTGGTTTATGCTGTGGGCTGACTTTCACTGGGAATGACTTTGCAATCATGGATTCTACCCAACTGCCTTTTTCTTACCAAGAGGAAGTCTACCAGAGTTGCATGTTGGCTACTCCTGTATGTGGTCTTGGGACTGTCTCGTTTTCTAAACCATGTGTTGGCTACTATCAAGCCATTTGCCACGCAGTAGTCTAGAATGGCTTCTCTTTCTTTATTCATGTTGCCCCACCCATGCAGACCCAGGCAGTTCTCATATCCTGTTATGTTTGTCCAAATATGTGCATTCAAGTCACCCATTAACACCAATACATGTTATCTTGCTTTATCTAGCAGGTCCTGCAACTGCTGTCTGAATGCACTCTTTTCCTCACCATCACAACTCTGCTGTGAGGCATAGGCTGAGATTATGAATACTGCCCTATCATTACACTGGAGTCTGGCTGCCATGAGTCTGTCACTAATTCTGATGATATCCCTCACTGCCTTCTGGACCCTCTCTCACCACAACTCCCACACCATTTCCAACCTATCCCCCTCCTGAGTAGTAGGCTCTGGATTCCAAGCCAAGTAGCTTTGCTGCACTGCCATTCAGTCTTGTGGCTTGGATACATAGAACGTCCAACCTCCTCCGTATCATCATGTCATCCACTTCCAAGCTGCATCCTGTCAGTGAACCTATATTATGTGTAGCCATTTTCAGTTTATGTTTGGCAGGTAGATTACATCCAGCTTTAGTTTAAAACAGCTATCCCAGGTAACCCAGGCTGGGCAGCTAGACAGTGGCCAGCCAGTATCTTATTGACCCAGGGCCGCTGGGTTTTATGGCAGGCACACATTGGGAAATAGGGGCACATACACTCCTCACGCTGTTTGCATCAGTCCCTGGAGTAGGTCGGATGAAGCCGGGTTCTCAACCTACTTATCACCGGTATACACCCCTCCCATTGTTTGCATCGGTCCCTGGAGTAGGTCGGGTCTTCAACCCACTTATCACCGGTAACTACCCATGCCCATTTTGGCGACAATAGTCAACATGATTGAATCACCTACAGCCATATTTTACACCATCAAGTGGCTAGCCTTGCCACGATGCGCAGTCTGTGAACCATGTTTTTCTATCTTGAGGATACTGTGCACCACAGTAGATGCCCAAAGCTGTTGGTCTGTACAACTCTTCCCCCTATAGGGCACCATGTAGAATCTGTGCTGCTGCCCACTGCTTTATGCATTGTTGAGTTTGAGATGGAAAAACTCAGCATGTTTTTCGGAGGTGGTAGGGTTCCCCACAGAGAGAACATGCAAACTCCAAACAGGCTTTGGTCGGAGGTCAGGATCAAATCTTGTACCTTGTGGATGGGAGGCAAAGACCTTAACCATTATGCCAACTGGAAAAAAGTATGGTTGGTACTTAATAAAGAGATGAAGGATTTTATCTGGGAGGGGAAGAAGGCAAGAGTCAAGTGGGATAAGTTGATCCTCCCAAAAGAACAAGTTTACAATTATTTGACTTGAAGGGATATTTTATAGAGCTACACAGTTACGTTCTTGTATATGACACAAGCAGAAAGGTACAACTCAAAGATGGAAGGGATGATAATGAAGCAGGGGCTAATTCAATAAGAAAAAAATGGGATTTTGAATGCAGATTCTTAAGGAAAATGGTCATACAGAATATTACATTCATAAAGTAGCAAAAGTATACTAAGAATTCAGTCAACATGCAAACAGAGAAAGGAGATTTTAATGCTTGGGATGACTGTAAATAGGGTTACAGAGAATAAACGAGAGGAATGGAATTTAATGGTGGAAGATGGCAAAGGAACCAAGTTATTCAGAACAAAAAGTCAAGAGAAGGAAAGGTAACAGTATGGGAAGAGGTAAAGAGACATTTGAATTGCAGGCAAGTTATTGCCTTCCATATCAGGGATTGATATCAGAGCATACATACATACAAATATTTCAAGCATGGGCATTAGTGTCCTCCTAGCCTGCCAATATACCAAAACAGTTGCTCCCATAATAACTGTCCAGGCTGTTCTTAAAAATATCTTACCTAGTGCTTGTTTTAATGTAATTTGGTACTTTGTTCCATGTAACAGTTGCTCTTTCAGAGAACAAATTAGTATACTTTTCACTCCTATAGGATCTTCTACATTGGTTGTTTGATGATTATCTACTACTTTTTGATAACCACAAACATTTCCAGAGGTAGCTGTGTGTAAATGCACTATATACCGGAATATGATCACCTCCTAAATATCTAGGAGAAACATTTGAAACTGCTAGTACATTTTACAGCTTCTTCTCACATATTTATAATGCCTGGCCAATAACAACTTTGCATAAGCCTCCTTGTATGATTTATGCCCATATGGCATGAAAAATAAATGTCATGAGCTATGGCCCGAACTGCCTAACAGCAGACCCTAGGGTCTACCTCTATCACTTCTTCCACTAGCCAAATCTCAGGATTCCATTCTCTGTGCAATACCAGTTTCCACTACACAATTTCTGCTGCTTTTGAGGACCTTAAGCCTCCCTCAAGTTCTGTAAAGTGGAATCAGAGAGCAGTGCCTGGCTCAACTCTCTGTAATCCTCTGAAGTATAACTTCCAATGGAAGTTTAGTATATTTTAACAATAGTTGCTCAGATTTAAATTTGCTGCTACCAACTATATCTTGCCCAGATATCTCTTCCCCTGAAATAGACCCTTCCAGTAGAAACACAATACTATTGGTCAGCACTGATTCAGAGTCAGGCTTACTGCTACTGCCTAGCTTTTCACCTGAAAAGAAAGAGAAAAAAGAAAAAAATAATAATTTCACCAGCCTCTGTTGCAAGTGTGGACACTGGCTGGTTCGCCAAACAGTTGCTTTCCCATGTCCTTACCTCCCATGCCTAGCTACAGGTAATTAAATGCACACAAAGCAATGAGTCATCAAAATAATTTCCTATTAAAATGTCTGTGGGGCTATCATCATACACTGCAACCTGCTTTCTTGTCCAAGTTTACACTGGCCAATAGAAAATGAAAACATGCTCCTAGTATGGTCTTAGAGTGGACTACCCAGTCAAGTGACATTCCTGTCCAGCAACTGCAAGCTTAACAAGGGTTGTATCTGATGCAGAGTTTCTCTTTGCAATGGTTTATTTGTCTTCTGCAAGGATAGGGTATAGGACCTAGAGACAATATGCAGTAAGTGGAGTTTTACACACTGCATCACTACCATGGCTGCATGTGTGTGTTCATTCAAATCAGATGATTTATGTTCCTCATGCTGTCTCTGTGAACATTCAGACCATACTCATCCCGCTTGGTTACACTGGAAACATTTAACCCCAAAATAATGGTGTGTATTCAAATCAGTGACTTCTCCATTTGCCTGTCCAACCCACTATGATGGTTTAGATTGCCACATGGTTTTCCTTATATCCCTTTGTAGTTCTAGACCCTCCCTTCTTACACAGTTGTGCTCCATGGCTAATCAGAGGACACCTTTTTATTCATCTCTTCAGCTGAGAAACACTCCAAGTTATTGAGTCCTTCTTCCTTTATTACAACATCTCCAAAAATGTTAGAAGTACTAACTTTAAATCCACTGATCAAGCTAACAAAGTGCTCATTTCTGCAAGGAAACCACCAATGCTGCCTTTTTTCTGTCCAAACATCTGTTCAAGTTTTTCATAAGTTCCGTGAGTACATTTAAAGGATTCAAAAAGCATGCATCGCTTTTTCATGTGATCAGGACAATAACTGCTAGACAACCTACTTAATGCATGCATAGTTTTGTCCATAAACAGAGCAGTCAAAACATTGCCCCTGGCAAATCTGGTACTGGTTGCATACATATTCACACACACATATAAAACTATCAGTCATTTGTCTCCTTATACTGAAAACACAATTTAGTATTGACCTTTGCAGTTTTATTTCATTGCTGCCTTTTATGTACCTTTGGTAAATGTTAGCAGTTCCTTCTCATGCTATTACTGTTTTTCTCATCTTCAACACCCCCCCCCCTCTTCCTGTATGATGAGCAGTTTATGCAGAGGCTTCCTTTCTTCCTCTGTGGCTCCAGCCTCTCTTTACTCTGTAATTTATTATCAGGCAGCACAGTGGTTCTTTGGCTGCATGTTGTACAAGTACAACCTCTGCAAGGCTGTCTCCACATCTTCTGAGCAGGCTTTCAACTGCATATGTAGCCATTACTCATTTACAAAAGACCAAGACCAGCACGCTCATTAAAGAACCAAAAAACAAGCAAGCAAACCGGTTTCGGCATGTGCCTTCATTGGTGCTTAAAACAAATAACTCAAAATGCTTCTAAGCAAATACATTTAAATAAATTCATATCTAAACCAATCAAATGGTCTCATTTAAATTGGGTGGAAATACAGCACCTAACCTAACAATACAATCCATTTTTTTTTTTACTTCGCACATCCTGCCATCTCAGCTTATTAAAACCAGTGAAAACAATCCAATCAATATCAGTAAAGCCAAAAATAAGCCGTAGGATGTTTTAAAATATGTTTATACAAAGCATTAGACATCCTACAATTTTTACTATCATTAACTGCTCAAACACCCATGTTTTGACAACATAAAAGGTAGAACATCCACAAATAACTAAATAAATGACCCACTCACAGGATCATAGGAAGTTACTAGGCTATTGGCCTTGAGGGCCTTATAAGCATAGCCAAGACTTTATCCCATATTTAGACAAGTCAGCACCCAAAGCCCCTGTCCAGCAGGAACAGAGTGGAATCTCAGTGGTGTATTTTCGGTTTCCCATCTAGTTATCCAGGTTGCACTTAAAGGATAATGAGGTACTCTGCTTGATGTGGAGAGGGAGTCTATTCCACATATGGGGGAGTCTCTGGGACACAAATCTGTACCACCACCAAGTCCTATTAATATTACAGAACAGGTTGAGGTTGCACAGATGGGTTACTCAAGTGAAGCTTGACTTGCGGATATACAGCACTCCCATCAAGGCGAGGTTTGAGATTGCTTTGTATACCAGACAGAGGCCGCTTCTGGGGAGTCTGTATGAAACAGAGTAGAGGGGCAAGGATTTTAGTTTATCTGTGCAGGGTACATGTTTGTGGCCCTGGATTCTTGCGGTGAGGAAACTCTGTGGTCTCTCCAGTTGCTGCATGTGCTTTGCGCGGTACAAGCCGAAGGGGGCACTGTACTCAATTGACTTGTAAGGAAAGAATACAGGGATGTTATGACCTTTTTGTCCATAGATGAGATACCCTTACTTATGAGGTGGGCCATGTAAAAAGCTTTCCGTACAACGGAAGCAACATGGTGGTCAAAAGATCAGATTACTTTATATCAACCTGAGTGCCAAATCCCTCACTACCGATTGTGTGTTTAGGACGTTGTTATTAACGTGATAATATGTGAGAACGTCACTCTCCCCAAAGGAGATGATGCATTTTTTGGCATTCAGCTTGAGGCCATGCTTCTGGCACCAGTCATTTGTTTGGGTGAGACCCTCTTGGAGGATGTCCACGTCACCTGGGGAATTGATGACCGTGCCCAGCTTACAGTTATCTGCAAACTTAGTCAGCCATAGCCCACTGGTTTTGGCCTGCACCTCAGAAAAGTATATCCGGAATAACAGAGGCCCCAAGACTGATCTCTGGGGTATGCCACTCGTTACGGGTCTACTGCTTGAGGTGACTTCCCCTATTTTGATTAGGTGGGTTCTATCAGTGAGACAGTTTGCTGCCCATCTGGTAACATATGGATTGATGCCTAGTTGAGAGAGTTTATGTTTTATGCCCAAGTGAGGAATAGTGTCGAAGGCTTTGTCCAGGTCTAAGCAGGCGGTGTGCACCATCTTCCCCTCATCCATGGCTTTTGGTGACTATCAAAGTCGAGCAGATTTAACAGACATGACCTCTCTTTGACAAAGCCAAACTGTGTAACGTCGAGTGTTTGGAGGTTGCCAATCTCCCTGTTAATGAGGTCCATGATAATCCGTCCCATGGCCTTACAGATCAGGCTAGTTAGGCTGACGGTTCTATAATTTCCTGGATCTGTGGATGCTGCACCTTTGTGTAAAGGGATGATGGTGGCTGCCCCCCATTCAGCTGGGATGAAGCCAGTACTCAGGCTTTGGTTGAATAGGGTGCCTAATGGTGCTGCAAGTTCATCTAGGATGCAGCCTGGGAAGTTATCAGGTCCCATGGAGGCTGTATTTCTTTTGCCTTAGAGGGCAGTGATGACCTGTTCCCTAGAAATAAGGGGCGGGTGTCAAGTACTGAGAATGTCCTGCTTTACTGATGGGGGGGACAGAGGAGTGAAGTTTTCGCCGAATCTGTTATCTAGTAGACTGGCTATAGCTACAGCATTTGTGTATGTGATATCCTTGACCACCAGTTCTGAACAGATCTGGGTGCTTCCTCTGAGAATGCGAACATATGTGAAGAAGGCCTCATGACGGTCTCTAGTAGAAGTGGCCAATTTGGACTCAAAGTTGGCTTTAGAGGATTTCACTAGTGCTCTTATTTGCTTGTTCAAGCTAAGGAGAGATTGCTTCCAATTGGGCACCTGCTCCTTCTTGGTGCCAGACAGCATTTTTTTTCCTTTTATTATATAGGTTTATTTACTGCAGATGTCCACCAGACAGGTTTACTCTTCCTTGCAGAGGATGGATTTTGTCCCGTCAGCTATTCCTGATTCAATGCATCTATACAAATGCTCATATAGTAATTTGGTGTCCGTTCCTACAGAGGGGGAGGGGGCTGTGAAGCTGTTTATACCATCCCTCAGGAGGTTGCAATCAGCTTTGGAGAACTTTTTTGTTTGACCCTAGCTGGGGGGGGGGGGGGGTGCAGGAGAGATGGTGACTTTGAAAGTGACCGCTTTATGGTCGGCTCTTACCAGGGAGGATGATACTGTAGGGGTACTGCAGTGGTTTACTCGTGTTGGTTAATACCAAGTCCAACATATTATAACCTCTTGGGGGGCTATCTACTAGCTGTTCCAAGGCATTTTCATTTATAAAAATCGCGGAATCTCCGAGCATTTGTGTTCTGACATGAGCAGTTTTTCCAGTCTGTGGTTGGGTAGTTAAATTCACCCAGGATCAAGGTAAAGGGTTGAATCTTGATAGATTCAAAGAGGTCCAGATATGTGGAGTGGGCATCTTGAGTCAAATTTGGGAGAGCCTGTAGCTAGCTATGATTTGCATAGGGGTCTTGTCAACCGTTAATTGCAGCTGGAGTGTCTCCTGTGCGTCATACTGTTTGACCAGCCTGAAGGTGTGTACGTGTCTTTAATATATATTGAAACTCCACTTCCTTTGGCTTTGCTGCCCACAGTCTGTGGTCTGAATGTATGATAGGATGAGTAACCAAGGTAAGGCTGGGGTGCTCTCCGCAGCTTAATTTATTTATTTACATTTGTTAACTGGGTAACAATATGTAAATGAACTTAACAAAAATATTATAGCAAAATATAATTACAGAATACAATACAGATATAAACATAATATATATGAAGCACATAGGTCATGTAGATTTACAAGGTGAGTCACTACTGAAAGACCAAAATTGGTCATGTAGTTTTACACATTAGGTCATCTAAAAGAATGAAGATTAGTAAAGATAATACAGATATAGTGGGATAGCCCTATGTGGGATAAGCACTATTTGGGTTAACATATGTGAGATGAGTGGGGAAAAAATGGAAGAATATTGGTTGGGATGACTGCACAAATGTCAGGATCTTCAAGGGTTAAGAATGCTTTCAATGAGTGCAGTTTCATGTTTAGACTCCTAGCAATTAGCAGCATGACCTTAAATTTACTTTTTGTTGAAATGTTTATGCTGGTAGTATCAACCTCATGACTTTTCCTAAAAAAAGCACTATGGAGGAAGCAAGGTCTTTTGCCAGAAGCCCAAGTGAGACAGATGCAGGCCATCTCCAGCATCAGTGGTCTGTCGTTTACATCCTCCCAAGCTGTCCGGGACTGGATCCCCCTGGAATGACACCAGAAACTAAGCCAATTGTTAAAGTCAATCATTTTCTGCTTCTATTGAGGAATCATTCTGGGTGACAGTAGAATGCTGCTTAAGGCTAGGGACATACCTGCCTGGGACACATATTCAGTGAGTTCAAAAATGTCTCTCTTCATATAGTCCAGGGAGGTACATCTCAAATCGTTCATGCCAACATGGACTATAACAGAGTAATAACAGTAACTGTTGTTCAGAGACTTGAGTGCATGTGCGATATGATGGATTCTGACACCTGACAAACAACTAGCAGTGACTTTCTCCTTATCCAGCCTAATGACAGGCACATCTGTGAGTCTCACAATGGTCTCCTATGACTAATATGTTGGTTTTGGTTAGGCCTTAGTGGTTGTGAGACACAGGTGCGTGGACTGCATGGTATGTGGTATGGAAGGGTGTGGAGTTTGTGTGCATTTTTGCCTAAGGTCTCCTTTGTTTGGGTTTGTTTTTGTTGAGATCCTCCACATATGTGGGTGTGTGTTGTGTAGTTGTGGGTGGTGTTTGAGGTGTAGTGATTGTGTTGACAACCTTCTCAATGCCAGATAAACTGCCTTGTGAGAGAGAGAGCATAGACTCTACCTTCTTTATGTAATTGCATCTCTCACAAATTGTGTTCCTATGTGGTAATAGTAGATGGTTGTCCGTGTACATGAGGTAGTTGGCACACTTCTCAGGATGTCCATATTAACCAGGCTGTCAGAAGAAACTGTAGGAAATTTTCCATCCATATATTTCAGAATCTGAGGGAGAGATGCCAAGGCGAGCTAAGGGGAAGGCCTAAAGCCCAAGTGCTTAAACCAAAGCCAAGAGGCTTAAAATAACACTTAACATTTAAACAGGCTAAAAACAAGCAGTAATAAATGCAGCAGAAAAGATGCAATTGAATACTTTAGAGAACAAGTAGCAGAAAAAGCAAGATGAAATTAAAGAGTAAACTGTAAAGGGAGAAAGGAGAAACAGAAGATAGTTCAAGGTTAAGAAACTAAGGGGGTTGGCCTTCCCAAATGTTCTCTCTATATCTGGTAGAATGGGCTAATGAGACTTGACTGGGAGGAGTGTCCCTGATCAAATTTACAGTAGGGGTGGGCAACTGCAAAGCAAACAAATTTAATAACAAGACAACAATAGAGAGGGCTACAGCTACGCTATTATAAGCGGAAAAGACTACTGAAATGTTTATCACAGCAGAAAAACAGCACTGAGACACTAAATTAAAGTTTTAAACAGAAAAAGGAGCAAGGAGACTCTAGAGAATAATTTTAACTACAAACAAATCAGTTATATGACAGTTCTTGGCAGGAAAATCAGAACTAAACAAATGAAGAAAATTTCCAGTTAATACCTTTCACACAGTAAAACTAGCTAAAAAAGCTTTACAAACAATGAAACAGTAACAAACGTGACTTTGCAGGCCCAGTAAGGCAGACAATAGAAGTACAATGGTGCAGATTAGTTTATAGCAATAAAATATGGTAAAAAAAGTAGCAGCAGACAATAAAAAGTGCAATAGATGGTAAGAATAAGCAATAACTAGTAAAGAAAACAGGATACTTACTGTTATACATCACAGATCAGAGTTGCAGTCAGTGCACCTCCTCCGTTCAGCTCAGTGTGAATAAGTAGAATGTTTACATACGGATTTGGGTGGGTTGTGTGCAAATATTTTTGTATTTAAATGTATTTGCTTAGAAACATTTAGAGTTAATGTTTGTTTTAAGCACTGCTGAAGACATGCCAACACGAGTTTATTTGTTGGTTTTTCAATTAAAGAGCATATACATCAATGCAGTGCTGGTCTTGATTTTTTGCAGTTTGCTATTTTTGGTTCGTGCACCTTGCCGTATGTTTATGGAATTGGTTTGGTCTTGCTTGGCAGTTATTAATTTACCCTTGTTTAGAATAAACTGAGTGACTCCTTGAGATATGTAGTCTCAAATCAAGTGTGCATATGGTATTTTGTCAAATTATTCAGCATTCGTTTTGCCTGTTTTCTAACTACTCTGACAAGAAAAAGTAGCTGCTGTATATTTGTCTTATGGCCACAATGGTACAAACACTTCTTGTAAAGAAAACTGGTCTGCTGTATACACCCACTTTATAATACCCCGACCACAAACTAATTATTATGAGATAATGGGCAACTTAAACCTGCACTTACCGCCAACATTTTATAAGTGATGGTCAGGACTATGTTCTCAGTCTACAACTCTATTACAATACATGAAGGGTAACTGGCCTTGAGAGGAAGCAGCAAATGGGTAGTCCTGCCTTGGGTTATGGTCAACTGCCACACTCAGGTAAGCTTTAAAGTGAACAACTGCAGGGCAGAGTTAGGAAAACTCTACCTTAGAACTAAAAAAAAATGTTTTTCTCCTGAGCTATTTTAACGCCTCAAAATCACTCCAACTGCTTCTTTTCAATTTTAATGCACGTCCCACAAAATAGCAGACGATGGGGCCTGCCTTAGTAAGGTGATCTTGTCTTCCTTCTTTCATTCCTTCTTCCCAGAATACATTTCAAGTCTTCATTATATAAGTCATGCTAGACACAAGGAACTGGTGGTGTTTTCTCATGCCATTAAGACAGAATTGCAGGACAGTGAAGCACTGTCATCTAACACACCTTCTGTAACAAACTACTTCTATGTTTCCCTGCCTGTGCCTCATTTATGTGTCTGTCAGAGCCTGTTCTATGCTTATAGATAGCCGTTAGCTACTTCCAGCAAAAGTAGGTAAACAGCAGGCTTTTGTAAAGGAATTCTTTTGTAGTTTTAAAAGAACTGACAGATCTTCACTCACACTCTCATGCTGAGATGTGAAAACTCTCACTGAAGTAAATTATCCTTGCTGTATATCTACAGCTGATTAGTATTCTAAAGTAAGTCTGTCTGCTACTTCAAAATGTCTTCATTGGGAAGTTTTTTTTTCTCTCGTATATGATGCACAATTAAAATGTGCCAAAAAAGGAGTGATACAACTCTGAAAAACCAATAATCCACAAAAGAGTTGTATAGGAAGTAAAACTGCCACAATCTCAGTCCAAAAACGTTGCCGTGAATGAATATAAATGAGTTCAAGTCCAGCACTGAATTTATTAACGCTCTTTTATTAACAAACTGTGTTTTCGTCCCAACACATTAGGACTTCATCAGATACCTTTAAAAAACAAGATTACCACTTTATATACCAAATAATTTCACTATTAACCAATAAAAACAGTTTCAATTAATTCAAACTATCGAATCATTCTCAAATATTCATGAATATTCATTACCCTCATAAACATGTATTACTTAAAAAACGTGTTTTTATTTCAAACCTTCCTTAAAACATTTATTAAATAAATTATGTGTATTTATGACATTTATGACATTCATTTCCTTTCCACTTTCCCACTGGTCACCATCATATCCCTGATGCTCTCTACCATCTTATTCCACTAACCTGTCACCTGCTCTCTACTATCTCATCCCCCTAACCCTCTACTTACTATAGATACACAGTATCTGCTTCTCCCTAACTTCCCTCCTGTTGCTTACTCTCGCGCTTCCTGTCCCATATCGCGTTTAGCTTTTACCCCTCCCCCTTACCTCCTATCCCCCGCCTTAGCTTATAAATATACCCATACCCCCAGATCCGCCATTTTTCTTCTTCAACCTCCCACCTGGCTGCTGTGCGTCCTGTTCCTGTGCTAGAACTGGTAAGAGAATTTAAGCGGTTTTAAGTATAATATACTTGCTTTTCGTTTTTATTTGTCTTTTTTATAATCCAATGTCATGACTGCTTTGTATGTACCTAATTATGCTTTTGAATTGTTCGCAATACCTCAGCATTTTTGTGCACGCTACTTGTAGCGTCTGTTGTTAATGAGTTTTGCGCTTTTATGTAATACTCTTGCTTAATTATTTTTACTTGTCCTTTTTCTCACACCAACTTCATGACCGCTTGTATACACTTGATTTTGCTTCTGAATATTACACTAACTCAGCGTTTCTGTGCACGCTACTTGTAGCGTAAATTGTCCGAAGTACTAGGTGTTTGACCGCTTGTATGCACTTGATTTTGCTTCTGAATGTTTACGCTAACTCAGCGTTTCTGTGCACGCTACTTGTAGCGTAGGTTGTCCGAAGTACTAGGTGTTTGAAGCGGACTATACCCACCACAGCCCCTTATTTAGCCTTGTAATTGTTTTTCACTGTGCTCTCACTCTGAACGCTACTGTGACCTGAGCATTTGTTGTATCGTGAATTGCGTTGCATGTCTTATTTTATATTTCATGTATCTGTAACGCATATTCCCTGGTATTGCTGCCTACTTATAGCACATATCTAACTCGATTTGTTTCCGTGTGCTCTCACCTTGTGTTATGTTGTTATGCATAAGAGTAATAGCTAATATCTCATGAGCAGCTAACATTAAAAACATCAAGACAAGGCTCCTATAGATCGTTGTTGATGAATAAATTTTGACTCCCATGTAGTTCGGACGACTGAGCCTTCTCTGATAATCCATGCTGCATATTTAGCGTGGTCCACGTGCAACGGAGCCTGCTACCTGCTCCACCCTAACTAGCTTTGCTTTTTAAGGGCTCCTATTCCAATGCGTATGGCATATTTTGCTACCTACACTATATATTTAACCTTGTTTGTTTAAACAAATACCACTGCATGTATCACACAACTAATATCACGACAGTAATCCCATAGCCTGTAATCAGACTTTGTATTACTGAGCGCTACTCCTAGGGCACAGCTGTCTGGAACAGCTCTCCCCTGTGTACCTATATTCCTTTTTTCAAAGTCTACCTAGTAAAGTTCAACTTTATAGTCTAGCTATGTTTCTTGTAACAGTTCCTTTTTAACATATGTAATCATTTTTTTTCAAAGAAAACTGTTGGGTGTAGACTGTTAATTATGCTTGTTTAGACATTTATCTCCTGTTGTAGAGTGCTTTATATTACTTTGTTAGAACCATATATTACTGTTGCTTAAAGTGTTTAATGCTGAGCTTGACTTGCTAAGTGTGCTTGCAACATACATTTTCTCCTGTTGTTGACTGATCTATAGTAGTCTGTTATAACCATAAAGTACAGTTGCTTAAGGTGTTCTTGAAGTTAAACTGTGTTTTTAACACCTCTTTCTGTACACTCATTATTGAATTTCTAAGTCTCCTATTCTCTCTTTCTCTCTCCTTATATCACCAGCATTTTGCTCCAGTTGTCCCTGCAACAGCTACCTGCATTGTCCCGTTCAGGAGGTCTCTGAACATTAGGGCTACTAAGTGAAACCATCTAGCATCTCCCTGAAAACTTTGTCCTCTGTAAAGACATTGAACAGTATGTATTGACAGCTACTCCGAAGGGTTACATATTAAGCAACTGCTTCTAACCAGGATTGTATGTTTAGTAGTCCTAGCATACTATTCAGGCAGGCTAGCCAGCAGCCTACCCTCCCTTTACCGACTCAACCTTCTTTCCCCCTACTATTCTAACCCCCTTACTTTACCTATTCCTTCTCTTTTGCGCTTGAGTCCCCTATACCCTCCTAGACAGGTCCATTGCTATACTATAACTGGCCACCAGGTGGAGCCTCGTGAACTAACTTTCTATTAAGATAGATTTCTGAATTACAATTGTCTACCCCTCTTTGTAACCGTTCACACTTACTAACTTCTGCCCTGTATTCCCCACATCTTTTCTGTATGCTTTCTGTCACCAGACACCTAGTCACGCTGCTCTTAGTCCACTGATACCCTTAACACCTCTTCTTCTCTCCCCAAGAAAGCCTGCCTTCAGTGTCCTCTACCTTTGCATCCTGCCTCTCTTCCCCCACACCTTTGGATCAACCTTACTCACACCATCAGACTTACCTGTTGGTTAGCTCTCTCTTTACTGATTGTCTCCCTCCACCTTTTACTCCTTTGTCTCTTCCCGCTCCGTTCGCCCTGCGGGCTCACTCCGCTCCCCTACCCTACCCCCAATTCCCACCCACCCCCACTACGTCTAGCTTTATAGCCTGAAAACCACACCTACTTCCTCCCACACTATCAAACTCCTCCCCTTCCTCGTTCTGTCCCCTCCCACCCCACCCCTCTCTATACTTTCATGACAACTTCCCCTCATCCTCCCCAATATAATTTTAGAACTCAACAACACAACATGTCTCTCAGTTATTCATCCTACCCAATTCAACTGCTACTCCTTCTCAGCCTCACTTATTGTTACTATCTTACACAACCCTCTCTCAACCATTCTACCCACTTACATACCACCTTTCATCTCCATACAACAGAACCTCACTACAATTACCACATCTCTCCTACCCTCTCTGCAACAACCTATGTTTCCACTATAAAATTATCCTTCCTCATAAAGTGATCACACCCTCACTATTCTTCATATCCCCTTCTAATCCTACCATCCACTCTATTCAAACTAAGCAACCCAAATACCTCCTCTTACTAACCAAATGTTTAACTTCAATACTTTTATCTGGTGATATACACCCTAACCCAGGTCCAAACCACCCCTCAAATCCTAAATCCATCCTATTCACTTCTCTGAATGCACAAAGCGTAGCAAACAAAATCCCTAACCTTCATGCATGGATATTCCATAACAAACCTGACATCTTAGCCATTTCTGAAACCTGGCTAAAACCCCACATTAAGGATGCCGAGATATTACCACCAAACTACTCAATCATTAGATTAGACAGACCCTACAAAAGGGTGGTGGAGTAGCTCTACTCTATCCATCCTCCCTATGCCTAACACCTTACAACAAAACCATTCCCCAGTTTTCTAATGCAGAACTACTGCTAGCCCATCTCCAACTAAATACACACAAATCCATTGCTATAGCCTCGCTCTACATTCCCCCTGGAGATAATATCCCAATACTTTAAAACATCCTCTCCTGGCTTTCAAGTAACATTAACAATGAAACTATAATCATGGGAGATACCAACATTAATTGGTCCTCCATACAGTCACCTACACACCCCTCAACATCAACCTTTTCAAATACTCTCAATTAATCAACACAATAACTAGGCCATCCAAAGACTTCTCAAGGGGCAACATCTTAGACTGGATTCTAGTCTCCCATCCCCATAACTACACTGACAGTGGAACCCTTCCTGACCCCTCAGTGATCATCTTCCCATCTTCACTACACGTCTTCCAACTCCCTTACAAGTTACTCACAACTACATAACTACCAGATTCCATAAAATTTCAACCCTGAAGCTTTTTCCAGTAACCTTAAATCTATTAATTGGACTCCTTAAAACCCTACCACTCAAAAATGCTGTATCCCACTTTAACACTACCTTCCTTAACATCCTAAATAATCATGCTCCCCTAATAACCAAAAGAATAAAAAGGAAAGCAGCCCCCTGGTTAACTAAAAATACAATTACTTCCATGCGACTCAGAGACAAAACATGGACACAATACAAGAAAAACAAATCTACTTCAAACCTCAATCAATACAAAACTTTACGTAACTCGGTGAAAAAACTTATCTCAACAGACCGGCAACATTACTTTATCCACCTTCAAAACAATCATAAAACTAACCCACGAAAATTCTGGACAAGTATAAACTCACTCTTGAAACCTGGTACTATAGAAAACCCAGACTCACAAGACATAGATCTTGCTACCCAATTCAATTGTTTTTTCATAGACTCTATTTCTAAACTTACTTCCTCTTTTACACACAACAATTCACCTAATACCTCCTCTTCTGCCAACCTACATCCCCCTCCTACTCCTTTGTCTCATTCACCCTCACCTCAATCTCCTCCTCCTACTCCTTTGTCCCAATCATCCCCACCTCAATCACACCCTTTCTCTATTAAACCTACTCCTACTTCTACCATAAGAAAACTCCTACAGAAATTAAAACCAGGCACCAATGCCCCTGACAACATTCCCTCATACTATCTCAGTATTGCTGCTGATGCCATTGCCCTCCCTATCAGCATCCTCATCAATCGCTCTATCCAAGGTCTTGTTCCCGAATCCTGGAAGAAAGCCTATATTATTCCACTACACAAAGGTGGAAATAATACTAACATCTCCAATTTTCGTCCTATAGCCATCCTCTCTCCCATTTCTAAAGTCTTGGAGAAATGCATCCACCTTCAACTCCTTCCCCACCTCTTGGACAACAATCAACCCCCACCCAACATGGATTCAGACCCCATCATAGTACTATGACAGCCCTTTTATCTTTCCTTGAAACTGTTAACAAAGCTAGGGATTCTGGACTCATTGTATCTACCACTCTTCTAGATCTTTCCAAGGCCTTTGATACTATATCCCATAACCTACTTCTTACTAAACTATCTAATCTAAACCTTTCTCTCACTTCACTCCACTGGTTTAACAGCTATCTCTCCAGCAGACAACAAGCAGTCAAATGGAAAAAAGCCACTTCTTCCTTTCTAAATACCCCTACAGGTGTCCCACAAGGCTCCATCCTGGGCCCCCTTCTCTTCAATATTTTCATTAATGACTTTTATCACGCCATCCCTCAAGCTAATATTATTCAATATGCAGATGATTCCACAATCATCTGCACTGCCTCATCCATACCAACTCTACTAAATCTTACCCAGGAAGCCTTCTCCACCACTGAAAATTGGATGAAAGACAACCATCTAGCCCTTAACGCTACTAAAACCAAACTCATGATATTTACCCCTTCAAAAAATACTAACATCGATCTTAAATCATTCTCCATCTATAGCCATAATAACATTCCCCTTGAACTTGTATCAGAAACCAAACTATTAGGAGTCCAAATCGATGACCAGTTTAAATTCCACTCCCATCTGCTAAAAAACATAAAAAAAACACACCAAAAACTTGGAATGCTCTACCGTCATAATCGCTTTCTTAGCCCAGCTACCAAACTTACACTCTCAACTACATTTCTCTTACCCTCCCTCCTCTATGGAGCACTCCTTCTCACCAACCTCCAATCTTCCCTCAAAACCAAACTATCCTCTTGTTACAATAAAATTGCCAAATTTGCAACTTCTAACAAATCATCTATACACCACTGTGAACCACTCCACCAACTAAAATGG